>NC_089820.1:69281755-69296755 GCF_029633855.1 Hoplias malabaricus
GTCCTTCACAGGGCAACACAGACACACACATATTCACTCACGCACTCACACCTACGGACACTTTTGAGTCTCCAATCCACCTACCAACGTGTGTTTTTGGACTGTGGGAGGAAACCGGAGCACCCGGAGGAAACCCACATGGGGAGAACTCACCAATTCCTCACAGACAGTCACCTGGAGCGGGAATCGAAACCACAACCTCCAGGTTCCTGGACACTACCTGCCGCGCCACCGTGCCGCCACATATATTTCATTTAAGGCTAAATGAGGATGAAATATTTGGTAATAAACAATAAAAAATGTAAAAATCTCAGATTATGTTTGAGTTGGTGTTTATGAGTAATGAGTCTGTCCTCAAAAGCGCTGCTATTATTCACAGTGACGTCACAAGGGGAGCAAATACAAACTTAATGCCATCAAATCCTCACAGCAAGCTTCTACAATCTCATGTAAAGTCTTGCCCGTTCCCTGAAGAGTAGAGACTGTTAATTCTGTAAGAACACACCTGATTAATATTCCTCGGTTCAGAATTTTGGGTATATAGTGTATGGATGGAAAAGCAGCCTTGGTTTTGGAAAGTAAACACACACACAGACACACACACACACACACACACACAGAGAGAGAGAGAGAGAGAGAGAGAGAGAGAGAGAGAGACTGGGGTGTTACACCTTTGACCTCTCTCTTGCTGTAGTTAGTTTCTGTGCCTTCTGAGGCCTTGTCACATGACTTGTTGCCACGGAAACATCTCCATGAAGAGGGGAGCTGCTCAAGTCCCTTCTGACATACACACACACACAAACACACAACACACACACAAAGAATCACACACACACACATAACTGAAATATTTGATGTGTTTGCTTTGAACTGCTAAAATGTCTCTCTCTCTCTCTCTCTCTCTCTCTCTCTCTCTCTCTCTCTCTCTCTCTCTCTGTGTGTGTGTGTGTGTGTGTGTGTGTGTTTGTGTAAGCCTGTTTCCTCCACATAAGTTCCTCCACCAATTTGTTTTCCCATTAATATGTAAGTTGCTACCTCAATCTTATTATTTTGAGATTCTATGTCAATATATTTAGATAGTAAGATATTATCACATTAATTTGAGGTATTAACAATTGAGATATTATACTGTACGTTATCTCAATACAATGAGATAGTAACTCAAAACATTGAGAGAGCAGTTTATATATTAATGAAGAAATAATTGGTGCCTTTTTTGTATTATTTTATGTGGAGGAAACGGGCTTCCATATGTGTGTGTGTGTGTGTGTTTCCTTTAGAATCATGATGCAGGGATATGCACCATAGAGTCTTCTGTTGCTCAGCAACTGTACCAAATTAGATCAGAGCTAAAACAGAGCGAATACCTTCAACCTACACAGAGACAGGCGCCGTGTGTATTTGTGAGTGTGTGTGGGCGTGGGGGGTGGCAAAATACAGGTTCAATGCAAAGAAAATGTGTGTTGGACAAGACCCTGCATCTTCATTTTTAGCTGTTTATGTGGTCTTACGTAATTCAAAAAGTTAATGGGTCAATAGAAAGAACAGCCAAAATGATTCAAAACAAAACAAATTAAACTGTATGTTTACTTTCATGGTGTTTATATGTGTAAACTTTGTATAGGACTCACGGGGTAAAAGAACAACAGCAAAGAGATATAAAAACAAACTAGGTTTAAATTAAGTATTTTATTTACTTGATTTTTATTCTTGAATTGTCTAAGTAAATAAATTGTGAGCATTGTGTGTGTGTGTGTGTGTGTGTGTGTGTGTGTGTGTGTGTGTGTGTGTGTGTGTGTGTGCACTTGAATGATAGCAACTGTAGCAGGAAACAAAGTGTGTATTAAATGTCTCTGGTTTGGACATGGAAAACTTTACACTGAATAAAAGAGAGAGAGAGAGAGAGAGAGAGAGAGAGAGAGAGAGAGAGAGAGAGAGAGAGAGAGAGAGAGAGAGATGAGTGGCTAACTGGAAGGAGCTGAACTCATAGTGATTGTAATTTCCTGCTCATATTCATAACTTCTCTATCTCTATCTCTATCTCTATCTCTCTTTCTCTCTAACTCATACCCCCCCCCCCACACACACACACACACACACACAATCATCTTTGCTGTAAGCTGCAGTTCCTGTAAATCAGCTGAAAAGATTTGAAGGTGCTTTTAGTCTTGACCTCACTAATAACATCAAATGGTCTCTCTGTCTTTCTCTCTCTCTCTCTCTCTCTCTCTCTCTCTCTCTCTCTCTCTCTCTCTCTCTCTCTCTCTCTCTCTCTCTCTTTCTCTGTCTCTCTCTCTCTCTCTCTCCCTCTCTCTCTCTCACCCTCTCTCTCTCTCCCTCTCTCTCATTCTCTAGTTATCTATCTATCCATCTCTTTATGTATGCTCATAAATATCTTAAGTGTGTGTGTGTGTGTGCGTGTTTTTAAGTGTGTACGTGGGGGGGGGGGGGCGTTGTTGGTGGTGTAAGTCTGTGTGTGTGTGATTCACAATTGTTTAGGTAAGTACCATCAAATCCGCAGAGCAATGTTAAAACCTCCAGTTGATGTGGACGTGGATCAGACACAGCAGTGCTGCTAGAGTTTTGAAACACTTCCGTTTCACTGATGCAATGAGAATAATCCACCAACCAAATTCATCCAAAAAGGGGGAAAAGGGGATAAGAAATTATGCAGAGCAAGATATTGACTACAGTCTGTAACTGTTGAACTGCAAAGTCCTCCTGTGGTCAGAGGAGCTGACAGAATGGACAGTGAATGTAGGTGTAGGTAGGTGTTCCTAATTCAGTGATTGCTCAGTGTATATCACCTGTTCACCCTCTGTCTCTCTCTCTCTCTCTCTCGCTTTCGCACACACACACACACACACACACACACACACACACACACACACACACACACACACACACACACACACAGCTGCTTTCAGCCCGGAGTTCATATATTAACTTAACACAAACACACTCAGCAGATGATAATCATGCTAATGATCTGCAGAATGATAATGGAGGTAACAATTATGACAGATTGGACAAGAAGGATTCCAATAAACCCATGGAGATGAAGTGATGAGGGAGAGAGAGAGAGAAGAGAGAGAGGGACAGAGAGAGACTAAGGAATAGATGGAGAAGGGGAGATGAGTCAGAGGGAGGGAGAGAAGAGAACCACATAGAGACAGTAGAAAGGAAAAGAGACAGAGACAAAGAGAGCGGAAGTTAAGGAAAGAGATAGGGCAAGGGTGATAGAGTGGTGTGAGTGAGTGTGTGTGTGTATGTGCGTGTGTGTGTGTGTGTGTGTGTGTGTGTGAGAGAGAGAGAGAGAGAGAGAGAGAGAGAGAGAGAGAGAGAGAGAGAGACTCATTACTCCTGTTGAACTGCTCCCTCATTTTTCTTCATTATGATAGTGGTGACATGTTTGATGAATGAGTATGTGTGTGTGTGTGTGTATGTGTGTGTGTGTGTGTCTGTGTTCCTCTGTGAATCAGGTCATCCATGATGTTTTGATGTAAGTTGGGAGTTTTAAATTCGGCCTTTGCTTTCTCATACCACCGTTTATCACCAGTTCTTAAGCTTACTGTGGCTCAGTGCTTCCCTCCCTCTCTCTCTCTCTCTCTCTCTCTCTCTCTCTCTCTCTCTCTGTTGTTTTAGATTACTACTGGGCCACACACAGAAATCTTCAAAACTGAATAGTTTAAGTGGTTAAACACTTAAGTGTGGGCACAGTGGAGCAGCAGGTAGTGTCTCTGTCACAACTTCTGGGTCCTGGAGGTTGTGGGTTCAAGTCCCGCTCCGGGTGACTGTCTGTGAGGAGTGTGGTGTGTTCTCCCTGCGTCTGCGTCTGTATCTGCGTGGGTTTCCTCCCATACTCCAAAAACACACGTTGGTAGGTGGATTGGAGACTCAAAAGTGTCCGTAGGTGTGAGTGTGTGAGTGAATGTATGAGTGTGTGTCGCCCTGTGAAGGACTGGCGCCCCCTCCAGGGTGTGTTCCTGCCTTGTACCCAGTGATTCCGGGTAGGCTCCGGACCCAACGTGACCCTGAACTGGATAAGGGCTACAAAGAAATAAGCTTCTCAAGCGTTTGGTAAAAAAGATTCTCAGGCATTATGGGAAATGTAGTTCCTGTAGTGAATTGATGTGGCACATCCATTTTGCTCAGTAATACTTGGTAAAATTGACTTTTTACAGTTGTAATTTAAATTGTGGCAGAGCAATACTTCCCAGCTAAATTAGGTGTGATGATGCCGGTGTAATAATCACCAGTTAGCATTCTCCTCTAATTGTGTTGAGCGTCAGGAGATGAGAAAATCAGCAGCAGCTTAAAAAAGATGCAGTTCCTTCATTCCTGCTTTCTGTTTTCATTTGCACGTCACATGCCATCCCAACATTTTCTTTAGGTTTGTGTTTACAGTGCTAAGGTCTTCAGTGTTTTATTCAGTCCATTGAATAAATAGCATTGGGAGTGAGCGCAGTGTCTTGAGCGTGATGGTTAGTACTGGGCTGGGTGTTACATTCATTTACTAAACACATATTAGCTCCCACTGCTAATTAATGTGATTAAAAGCTTTGTGCAGTAGCAGCACCCTCTGCTTAAAGCCAGTCAGACATTGTGCTATTTCAGAAACAACTCAAGCGGCACATTTAAATCGTTTACTGTTACATGAAAGTACATGAAAGTAATCAGCCTGATTTACGTGACGTCACATGGGTGCTCACTCTATGCGTGAAGCGCTACCCCACGCAGATGTTTCTGGAGCGAGCAGCTCTCCGGTCCGTACAGTGAGGCACTCTGTGTTTCAGAAATGCTGAGAAAGCGAGTTTAGGGAACCCTCTGGTGACTGGAAAGACATGGACATGGAGGTCGTTGAGTGCATTGCCAAAAACTATGTTCCATTTGTTATTGTGTATTTTATGGTGCAAAGGCAGCTGTGTCCGATGGCGAGCTCAGTGAATTGGCTCGTGAGCTCTCAAGCGGTTTTTCACATATGAACACTTGATAAAGTCTGGAGAACTAGGTCCGGAAATCTTCTGGAGTTGTCCTTTCACACGTAGTGAACAGTGGGAGATGTTCTGTGTCAGAGACGTCCTCATAGCTGGAAATCCCATTTCACCCCTAGCCCTACCACTTAACCCTTCCATGGAGCCTAGGGGGTGTGGTGTCTCAGTTCTGGATGGGAAAGAGGGATAGGGCTGAGGGGGAGGGCTATATACCCCTTGAAACGAAGATTTTTCAGGGGCACACTTCAAACAAAGGGCTATGAATGCCTTGTGAATCACCCGAAAATGGCTGCACAAGCGATAAAATAAAGCCAAAAATGTCAGTATTTTCTTATTTAAAAACTATAATAACGATTGTATAATAAACATTGTATTATCCTTTACTTTTATTGTTGGTGGCACAGTGGAGTAGCAGGTAGTGTCTCTGTCACAGCTCCAGGGTCCTGGAGGTTGTGGGTTCAAGTCCCGCTCCGGGTGACTGTCTGTGAGGAGTGTGGTGTGTTCTCCCTGTGTCCGCATGGGTTTCCTCCGGGTGACTGTCTGTGTGGAGAGTGGTGTGTTCTCCCTGTGTCTGCGTGGGTTTCCTTCGGGTGACTGTCTGTGAGGAGTGTGGTGTGTTCTCCCTGTGTCCATGTGGGTTTCCTCCAGGTGACTGTCTGTGAGGAGTGTGGTGTGTTCTCCCTGTGTCTGCGTGGGTTTCCTCCAGGTGACTGTCTGTAAGGAATGTGGTGTGTTCTCCCTGTGTCTGCGTGGGTTTCCTTCGGGTCACTGTCTGTGAGGAGTTGGTAGGTGGATTGAAGACTCAAAAGTGTCCGTAGGTGTGAGTGTGTGAGTGAATGTGTGAGTGTTGCCCCGTGAAGGACTGGCGCCCCCTCCAGGATGTGTTCCCACCTTGCGCCCAGTGACTTCGGGTAGCTTGTTACAACAGAGTAACCTTTTTTGGTGTCGTATAGAACCCATTTTATTTTAAAGTGGTACCTGTATGTGTTCACTCAGACATTCCCCAGACTTAGTGTAAGGGTGCCAGCTGGGTAAAGTCCAGGTAGCATTTGGCACAGATGTTAGGAACATTAGCATTCGCACATACAGCTCCTCCAGGTAAAGACTGGAAATATTCTGGCTGACTGTACATGTGTGAAAGTGTCACAAGGACAGCCCCCAAAATCTCTGGAAGCCAGAGATCCATACCAACACCAATGGACTCTGCCGTTTTATGCGGTTAATCATGCATTCTGTTTTAGTTTTATTTAATTTCTATGAAAAACTAAAAGGCCCCAACGCCTTTGAAAGTTCTTCTCTTGACCTTGTGAATGCAGCATCTCCGAGGTCTTGTATGTGTGTGTGTGTGTGTGTGTGTGTGTGTGTGTGTGTAGGTGGCAGAGGGAGATTATTATCTGATTCACACACTCTGCATTTTTTTTTTATTAGCTCTCTGGTGCAAATTGGTAGCAAATGTCCCTCAGGTGCTATAGCTCTCTCTCTCTCTCTCTCTCTCTCTCTCTCTCTCTCTCTCTCTCTCTCTCTCTCTCTCTCTCTCTCTCACACACACACACACACACACACACACACACACACACACACACACACATTCCGAATGCTAAAATATTATGGTTAAAAACCATGGCAACTAGCAAGTGAAACCCCTGAATCCATTATAACCATAGCAACAGTGTCAACAGGTCAACTGAAAGATGGACAAAAAAGAATCAACAGGGTACAGTTGGTTATATTTTTATTCTCTCTCTCTCTCTCTCTCTCTCTCTCTCTCTCTCTCTCTCTCTCTCTCTCTCTCTCTGTGTGTGTATGTTGTGCTGAGAGGGTGGAGAGGCTAAGCCAGATGTATAAGATGCATAAAGACAGACACAGACACACAAATGCACCTGCACACACATATTGTACGTATGAACACACACTACTAACACACACAGTTTTTCAGACATTACTTATATGTTCATTACTGATCTCCTGATTAAAATAATCCTCTTGTTATTTATACATTACTGTCATTGCTTTATGCTGAATGTGTTATTCACGCTTAGATAACAGCGCCCTCAGCTGCACACATCTGGGATTGTCAGTATGGGAAATTGTCAGAAATGTACATTGTATTTACATAATGTTATATTTGTCGTAGTTAGCACTAATACAGAACTAATATTTTATGCTAAAAATACTTTTTAATAAAGGGGACAGGTTTTAAAATGGATGTCAAATTATGTAGAAGGTAAACAGCTACAGCACTGCTGTGTCTGATCCACTCGTACCCCCACGTCAGTGTCACTGCAGCGCTGAGAATGATCCACCACCACATCACACCTGCTCTGTGGGGGTCCTCTGGGTGTCCTGAGAGCTGGAGAATGGGGGAAAGGGGCAAATAATGTATGCATTTGAATAGAGACTGTCATTAATTCTCTCTCTCTCTCTTTCTCTCTTTAGGTTTCTGATAGTTCTGGCATGCCTGATTCTTGCTATTCTTACCACATTCAAAGAGTATGAGGATGACTCCGGTCACTGGCTGGTGGTTCTGGTGAGAGTGGTTGTGTGAAATAATACCTAAAAAATTATAAAATTAAACAAACCAGTAGAAAAGGTGTTTTTCCTGTTTTGTTTTTTTTTTTGAGAAAATTCCCCTCAAAAACACCATTGTCTAAAATAATCATATGATAAATAAACAATAAAAACAAACTCAGGTTTTTGTTATTTTCCTAAACGTACACTTTGGCCCTAACTCAGAGTAAATCCATGTTTTATAATGACGTAGGAATCAGGTCTGTAACTTCAAAGTAATGTGCAATAGTCTGCATGTTGTCCCAATTTTTAAGCACATTGAGCTAAATATGAAGTGGAATGTGACTGTCTGTGAGGAGTGTGGTGTGTTCTCCCTGTGTCTGCATGGGTTTCCTCCGGGTGACTGTCTGTGAAGAGTGTGGTGTGTTCTCCCTGTGTCTGTGTGGGTTTCCTCCAGGTGACTGTCTGTGAGGAGTGTGGTGTGTTCTCCTTGTGTCTGCATGGGTTTCCTCTGGGTGACTGTCTGTGAGGAGTGTGGTGTGTTCTCCTTGTGTTTGCGTTGGTTTCCTCCGGGAGACTGTCTGTGAGGAGTGTGGTGTGTTCTCCCTGTGTCTGCATGCGTTTCCTCCGGGTGACTGTCTGTGAGGAGTGTGGTGTGTTCTCCTTGTGTCTGCGTGGGTTTCCTCCAGGTGACTGTCGGTGAGGAGTGTGGTGTGTTCTCTCTGTGTCTGCGTGGGTTTCCTCCGGATGACTGTCTGTGAGGAGTGTGGTGTGTTCTCTCTGTGTCTGCATGGGTTTCCTCCGGGTGACTGTCGGTGAGGAGTGTGGTGTGTTCTCCCTGTGTCTGCATGGGTTTCCTCCGGGTGACTGTCTGTGAGGAGTGCGATGTGTTCTCCTTGTGTTTGCGTGGGTTTCCTCCAGGTGACTGTCGGTGAGGAGTGTGGTGTGTTCTCTCTGTGTCTGTGTGGGTTTCCTCTGGGTGACTGTCTGTGAGGAGTGTGGTGTGTTCTTTTTGTGTCTGCATGGGTTTCCTCTGGGTGACTGTCTGTGAGGAGTGTGGTGTGTTCTCCCTGTGTCTGTGTGGGTTTCCTCCGGGTGACTGTCTGTGAGGAGTGTGGTGTGTTCTCCCTGTGTCCACGTGGGTTTCCTCCGGGTGACTGTCTGTGAGGAGTGTGGTGTGTTCTCCCTGTGTCTCCGTGGGTTTCCTCCGGGTGACTGTCTGTGAGGAGTGTGGTGTGTTCTCCCTGTGACTGCGTGGCTTTCCTCCGGGTGACTGTCTGTGAGGAGTGTGGTGTGTTCTCCCTGTGTCTGCGTGGGTTTCCTCCGGGTGACTGTCTGTGAGGAGTGTGGTGTGTTCTCCCTGTGACTGCATGGGTTTCCTCCGGGTGACTGTCTGTGAGGAGTGTGGTGTGTTCTCCCTGTGTCTGCGTGGGTTTCCTCCGGGTGACTGTCTGTGAGGAGTGTGGTGTGTTCTCCCTGTGTCTGCGTGGGTTTCCTCCAGGTGACTGTCTGAGAGAGGAGTGTGGTGTGTTCTTTCTGTGTCTGTGTGGGTTTCCTCCGGGTGACTGTCTGTGAGGATTGTGGTGTGTTCTCCCTGTGTCTGCGTGGGTTTCCTCCGGGTGACTGTCTGTGTAGATTACCTTCAGTTATGTGTATGTGTGTGTGTGTGTGTGTGTGTGTGTGTGTGTGTGTGTGTGTATGTGTGTGTTTGTGTTTGTTTGCTGAGTCAGACAACTGAATATTAATGGCATCTTTCTATATTTTCTTGCAGGAAACCTTCACCATCTTTATTTTTGGCTCAGAGTTTGTGCTGAGGATCTGGGCGGCAGGATGTTGTTGTAGATATAAGGGCTGGAGAGGGCGCCTGAAATTCGCCCGAAAACCACTATGTATTCTGGGTAAGTACTCCCTCTTTCACACAGAGATACACACACACTCTGATCAGCCATTATATCCAAACGACTTCCTTTGTTATTACACTCATTGTCTGATCAGCTCCATTGAACCTATAGATGGATTTATGGTTAGAGTCCCATGAAAGATCTGCAACGACACTAATATGGTGTTAGTCTGTGTGTCATTCTGGTACGACTGGATCAGACACAGCCCTGCTGCTGTGACCACTCACTGTTCACTTGTTCTCCCCCTGTAGATCAGACACAATAGCTAATGTGCTGCTGTACAGTTTGTGTTAGCCGTCTTGCAGTCCTTCGTCAGCGGTCACAGGATGCTGCCCACATGATTATATTTATATATCTTTATATATATTTCTGTGTTTCCAAATATTTATGATTTTCAAATCCATCCATAAATCAGAGTCTGCTGGAGAGTGTTTGACACTGAGAATGCTTTCCAGTCGTGGGGAATGGAACCAAACATCTCCATGTCTACAACACACACTTAGCATTTCATTCACCACTGACCTCCACAGTTCTGTATAAGGAATAATGATGATGATGGAAAATAAGTGTAATCATGTCTTATATTATCTCTTATCTCAGTTATTTAAAATTGATCTTGTGTGTGTGTGTGCAGATATTTTCGTGTTGATAGCATCCGTGCCAGTGGTGGCACTGGGGAACCAGGGAAATGTTTTGGCCACGTCCCTGCGCAGTCTGCGTTTTCTGCAGATCCTGCGCATGCTGCGTATGGACCGCCGCGGCGGGACCTGGAAGTTATTGGGGTCGGCTATATACGCCCACAGCAAGGTATATACACACAACGTCTTCAAAAGGATGAACTTAAAGTCAGCATGCCCAATGCCAGCGGCTGAGGGGTGTAAACTCCCAGACGTTTGCTGAAGAGATGAAGCCTCACCTGCTGCGCTCGAGTGCACAGTCACTACTCAAAAAGGCACTGGAGGCATTGCTGCTTTCGAGGCAGAACGATTGTAATTGGTGCTTGTTTGACATACACTGGGTGGAGATTTACAAATGCCATGCTATAAATCTGTAAAGCTCTGCCTCGACTCCCGTGGTCTGCCTGATGCCAGAAATGTGTCTGGAAGAAATAAGTGTGCAGTATAATTTTCTTTTTTTATTCTACACTTAGATCTGCTTCATAATTTGTTGGAAGTGCTGCAAAAATATTAGGTTTTACTTGAACGGAGGATAATGTAACTGCCTCTGAGTTGAATAGAGCATTATTGCTGCCTCTGAGGAAGCAGAGGATTATTAACAATTTATTAAACAGAACAGAGGTGCAGCAGGTAGTCTCTCTGTCACAGCTGCAGGGTCCTGGAGATTGTGGGCTTGAGTCCCGCTCCGGGTGACTGTCTGTGAGGAGTGTGGTGTGTTCTCCCTGTGTCTGCGTGGGTTTCCTCCAGGTGACTGTCTGTGAGGAGTGTTTTGTGTTCTCCCTGTGTCTGCGTGGGTTTCCTCCAGGTGACTGTCTGTAAGGAGTGTGGTGTGTTCTCCCTGTGTCTGTGTGGGTTTCCTCCGGGTGACTGTCTGTGAGGAGTGTGGTGTGTTCTCCCTGTGTCTGCTTGGGTGTCCTCCGGGTGACTGTCTGTGTGGAGTGTGGTGTGTTCTCCCTGTGTCTGCGTGGGTTTCCTCCGGGTGACTGTCTGTGAGGAGTGTGGTGTGTTCTCCCTGTGTCTGCGTGGGTTTCCTCTGGGTGACTGTCTGTGAGGAGTGTGGTGTGTTCTCCCTGTGTCTCCAGGGTGTGTCACTGCCTTGCGCCCAGTGATTCCGGCTAAGCTCCAGACCCACCACCGCCCTGAACTGGATAAGGGTTACAGACAATGAATGAATGAATGAATGAATGAATGAATGAATGAATGAATGAATGAATGAATGAAACAGAACTGAAGTGTACAGTAAAAAGAAAATAGAAAATTCTATCACACACACACATTTCTCCCAAAGACATTTCTGGCAGAGTCAGAGCAGGCAAACCATGAGGGTGGATCATTATTGGTGTATGGTGTGGAATTGGAAAAATTCTTCCCAATGCCTATATCTAGGTTCCTTCTGCCTCAAAGTCAGCACTGCCTCCAGAGCCATTTTGAGTAGTGATTTTGCTCATGAGCTCTGCTACATTATCTTTATTTTCTGATCCAGAACTGAACATGGTGACAAATGACTATGTTCCAACATCTGGTTTAAGCAGAATTTACACAGATGTTTTACCATGAGTGTGATGATGACATGTGTGTGTGTGTGTGTAGGAGCTGATCACTGCCTGGTATATCGGTTTCCTATCCCTGATCTTGGCCTCGTTCCTCGTTTACCTAGTGGAGAAAGATGTAGTCACAAACTTGGGGCCAGAAAGAGAAGATCTGACCCCCACGCCTCAGCAGGACTTCGACACATACGCAGACGCTCTGTGGTGGGGGCTGGTGAGAGAAAGTTAACTTTATAAACAGGCACTATTTCTGGAACATACTTTTGTTCAGCTGCTTGGAGCACCCACTGTGGACACAGTGTGTATTATCTCTTTACAAAAACTTTAAATGGGATGCTCTGGAGCAGCTGCACATGAGCTTAAAGTCACCATGCCCAATGCTAATCTTTCAGGAGTGATGGAGCACCATCCAATGCATTAGGGAGGTGTTTGTGATCTAGAACTAATTACCAATCATCATTACCTGACATCATTAATGTCCTTACTGCTGATTGCCATCAAATATTCACCAACATTCAGTGTATACACTTTTACTGCATTAAAAAAAAAGCTTGTGATGAATACACTTCCTTTCAGAAGAAGTGACAGACACATTTGCACATTTTGTGATTCAGTGTTGTCTGATCCCTGCGGCAGATAACCTTGACGACGATTGGATACGGTGATAAGACGCCAAAAACCTGGGCAGGACGTCTCCTTGCTGGAACCTTCGCTCTCATTGGGGTCTCCTTCTTCGCTCTTCCAGCTGTGAGTACACCTGTCTCTCGTGAGATTGTGGTAGGGTGACCAGATGTCCTCTTTTACCCGGACATGTCCTCTTTTTTAGACTTAAAAAAATGTCCGGGCGGAATTTCACAAACATCCGGGATTTTGTTTTTCTAGAGCTTACATAGAACTTCGAGAAGCGTTTCATTCACAAGCTAGCCCTCCCCTACTCCGTTTGGTTTGCTTGAGTGAGAAGGGGGTGTGGTGAAGTAGTCTAGAATCTTCGACTATAGAGCTACCGTTATTGGTCGATAACCTTCTCTGTAAACATTTAATTGGTCAGTCTGCACGTCAGTAGTCCTTGTTTACGTTAGGCAAAGCTTGTGTACCTACACTCATCTCGAGCAGCTATGGCAAAACGTAAATGTAAATTCTCGGATGAATTAAAAAATACATTTTCATGTTTTGTGTAGCAAATAAAGGTGTAAAGGACCTAAAAACACACATAGGTTCAGCTAAGCATACAACAGCAGCGAGGGGCGAGAGCCCCCCCTCCCCTCCCCTCCCCAGACGTGTCCTCTTATTCACCATCTCAGATCTGGTCACCCTAGATTGTGGTCATAGTTCATATCCTTTTTAAAGGTTTCTAAATGAGCTCCCGTGACCCTTCACATTATGAAACAGCCATTGTACTGTCTCTTGGGCAATGTCTGACCCTGATGCTGTTTGCTGGTGCAGTATTCTGAGGAAGGAAGCCACAGAGTTGAGTCTAAAGTGTTTGTATTAAATGCTGCTGGCTTTGTGTTCCAGATACTAAATATTAGTGCATCTTTATCCTGGCAGTGTTATAAAGCAGTGGTATTGCAGTGGGGGTGCAGCAGGGCTAATAAATGAGAAGTGTTTGAGCACTGCTAGCACTGCTACCATTAGCTACCATTTGCCACATTTTTCCAGATTTAATATTCAAATGTTTCTTGTGATTGACTGCGTTTGTATAGTAACCTGGGTTTAATAGGATGATTACAGATCTCTCTGTGTTTGATTGGTTTTGTCTTTAAAGCAGAGGTTCCCAAAATGTGGGGTGCTACAGAAATGTTGGGGACCATTGCTTTAGAGGATCATGGGTTCTGATCCCTGCATGTTTTATTGTTTATTGCGTGTTTGATTTTATTTATCGTTTATTATTTGATTGTTTGTAGGACAAGTAAGTTCTAATCTCTGTGATTGATTGGCTTATTTTGGGTATTTCACTGTTAGACTGACTGTGTCTGTAGGGAATCCTGCATTCTGCTCATCTTTGTTTGATTGGCGGTGTCTGTAGGGGATGCAGGGCACTGATTTCTCTGTGTTTGATTAGCTGTGTCTGTAGGGAATCCTGTGTTCTGATCTGTCTGTTTTTGATTGGCTGATTCTGTAGGGGATCCTGGGATCAGGTTTGGCTCTGAAAGTTCAGGAGCAGCACAGACAGAAACACTTTGAGAAACGCAGACATCCTGCTGCTGGACTCATACAGGTAAACTCTTAACCAATCACTGTGCACATAATTAACATATCTCCATCGTGGACTTCTGAATGCACACACACTGTTTACAATGTCATAGAAAATGTTCTGAAGCAACTGGACATGAACTGGTTAAAGAAAACGAATGAATGAATGAACGAATTAACTATGTCCTGCCCATTCTAATGGATACCTTTTATTAAATTTTCTATTAGTGTACCTTCTTAAACCACCTATTGCTGCACAGTTTGTTAGTTATCCTGTAGTCCTGACTGAATCATTTTGGTTGGTGGACTTCTCTCAGCAAATTCCGGGTTGTGTTTAAGGCGGCGTGGAGATACTATGCCACTAATCCAGTCCGAGAAGATCTTATAGCGACGTGGAGGTTCTATGAGACAGTGATATCTCTACCCTGCTTCAGGTACATTACACACAACACACACACACACACACTCACACACACACACACTCACACACACACACATATTTCCTTTATGTTTACCCCTAACGTTCCCCTATGTTTGTATGTTTCTTTGTTTTTGTTGTTTTTATTATTATTATTTATTTTTTTATGTTTATCCAGGTTTTTGCCAAATATTCTCTCCTCAATTATTAGTTGTCATTAACCCTGTGGATCCCGTTTGCAAATCACGAAAGACTACCACTGACTCACCTGACTCACCTGAACAGTTTGTTTAGTTGGAAGCCTGTTCCTCCTCGTTGGACTTGCCCCTCGCCAGATATTCCCACCTAAGGAGTTTCTGAGTTCCTCTGAGTCTACGGTGCTGCATCTGTGGTAGTGCCAGCAGACCACTGTTACCCTGTGACCCAGTTTCATGTGTTTGATTCCCAATCAAATATGCAATTAAAGGTGATGTCCACAATTTTGTTTACTTAAGCACTTTTTGCAAAAGTCCTCCTAATGTTGAAAAGCTTGAACCAAAATAAGGGATTTTGCTCTTTCCCTGCTCCATTTTCCTTCTTATTTTTACTATTTCAAATACCTTAAGGTGGAAATGACACTTTATTTGGGAGACTGCTAACCGCATGAATGTAACCCACTGAAAGATCTACAAACCTCGAGTTACAAATGAGTTTCTGTGGGATTTCAAACAGTGAGTAAAAACTTACACGTTACACTTTAGCCGTGTTCAAATAACAGTTGACC
>NC_089820.1:69301755-69414255 GCF_029633855.1 Hoplias malabaricus
TGTGGAGGGGGATACTTGAGCGTTACATATTGAAAAAAAAAATTGACAGACAGCACTGCAGCTGTAGCTTGGTATGATGTGCATTGTCATAGCAACAGTTCATCACATCCTGTTAGTAATATGTAGTATGTTAATATTTCGTATACTAGCCTAACTCACACTTCTAAGGTTAGTGCATAGTACAGAGTGTATAGTATTAGATGATTAGTCTTTTAGAGTCTTTTTAGAGTGGGAAAAAGTACCACATGAGTCTTATCACAAAAACATGTGTACCCCTGGTTTCTCCCCTGTTCTGGGAGCAGGTGGGGGGCATAAGGCAATGTCTTGCTTGAATATTTGCTTCTTGCTTGAAATGTGCATGCTTTGCACAAAACTATTTTAAAAGAATTACTTAAAATTATAATTAGGCCTTAATTGAATGTTTTAAACACAATTATACATTTATGAGAACATAAAATTGGAGGGAAAATTAGCATTTTTAAAGAAAGAAATAAAAATGTGAAGAGGTCAATTTAATATCAGTTATATGTTTCCTAGGCTGCAGGTGAAAACAGTGTGGCGCTGGGAGGTGGTCACAGCGACCATCTGTGCTTGTATCGGTAGATGAAGGAGGCACAGCTCTTCTAGTGTTAAACAGTGTTTTAGGACTCCAATAAGGCTAAGAATGGCCATGTTTTCCTTCAGCTGGTCATTTCTTCTAATTTCTCTTTTCACGTGTACAGAAGTCTCTCTTTGTTTCTCTTTATTTTTGCCTCTGGATAAAAACTTTCTGGGCTCCAAAGTATTTCTCAAGCTTGTTTTTTATTGTTTCCACCACAGTTTGAGAAACACTACTTTAGAGTAGAGCATTGAATTTGATAATTATCTTTTGTTACATATATAATTTAGTATATTTAAAAACAGGGGTTCTTAATGGTGAATCCCAGAGGATGTGTTAGAGTGGTTCTACTAAAAAATACAGATATATATAACAATGGTGCAGTGGTGCATGGAGGTTAACTTTGTTGCCAAAACCCATACTGTTAGTCCCCTGTGCAGTCCCAGCAACCAGTCATCATTCCTCACTGAACTGACTATATTCAAGTTTCTACAGCAGCTGGAGACAAAAATCACAGTGATAATAAACTGTGTGCAGCGCAGCTTGCTCCCACTGCTGAATGTGCTGTGAATTCCACAGAAAATGATGAGTTTGTGTGTATCACTCTGTATTGGTTGCATTTTACAAACTAATGTACAAGTGTATGAATATACACACAACTGTCAGTGCTGCTGTAAACCTACAATAGCAGATCTAGGTAGTTCACCTTTATAGCCAACTTTTATTATATTTTATTATTCTAATGTATACAGGTTTAAGGTTTAAAACACTGTACATTAAAAAATACAGTAGAATGAATATGAAAGCTCTTAACATGAACTAGAATTTTAAACTTAACTTGAACCACAATAGCTGCCATGAAAGAACACATTCAGGAGATACATGGGGAGGTTAATCAGAGCTGCAGAATGATGAATTCTCCCATTAAGTCTCACTGGGGATGAGTGCCCTATTCCAGGTCCAGCAGCGCTAATGCAGTGACCAGCTGTGTGTCCTCTGCTGTAATAAAGAACACTGCTCCATGATGTAACTCCATCAATCTAACACCACCTTCCATCCACTCTCCTACATCACAGGATAGGCTGGTCAGTTAGGAGACGCATCACTCAGCACACACACTAATGTGTCCACACACACACACACACACACACACACACAGTCAGATACAGAGTACCTCTACTTTTCCCTCTGCTCCAATTGCACCATTGCACCCAACTACCAGTTCAGAACTACAGTTCACCGGTACTAAATACACACACACAAACACACGTGTAAACTGTCCTCACTTGCACGTCTGCACCCAACCGCTGTACACATGCACCTGGTCCCCATTAGTACACATATCCACCTCTCTCTATCATACATAAATAATCCCAGTTTCTCACACATGAATATCTCTCTCTCTCGCTCTCTCTCTCTCTCTGTCATTGATTAATGACAGGAATGTGTGCTCTGCCTAAAATATCCCTTTGATAAAGGCCTCATCCTTTGGAGAAAATGGGTTTCTATTAAAGGAGTGGGGTCATTAACCTTTAACTAGTGAATGAGAGAAATAGCACTCAGCAGATTAACAGTCAGTCTCTCTCTCTCTCTTTCTCTCTCTCTCTCTTTCTCTCTCTCTCTCTCTCTCTCTCTTTCTCTCTCTCTCTCTCTCTCTCTCTCTCTCTCTCTCTCTAATACACACCATTTTCTCCAGTTTCACTCATGCTCAGTGTCATAGAACGTCACACACTCTTTTTTTAAAAATAGATTTACTTTGATTTTTTTCTAAACTAAATGCAGTGGATGAACATTTAGGAGAGTTTTCGCAACAAAAAGCTCTTTATGAAATTGGATGCTATAAAGCAGCTGCATATGAGGCTAAGGTCACTCTACCCAATGCAAAGCGCCCACCTGAGGGGTGTAAGACTCTTAGCGTTGTGTTGAGGAGCGGAGGATCCTCATACATTCTATAGCCTGTGGATGTGTGAGTGTGCTTGCTTTAGGTCAGATGACTTGTTAATATGTTATTACAAGTGTGTGTGTGTGTGTGTGTGTGTGTGTGCGTGTAGGATTCTGATGTTCCTGTTGAATAAGAAGCGTTTTAAAGAGACTCTGAGGCCATATGATGTAAAGGATGTGATTGAGCAGTATTCTGCTGGACACCTGGACATGCTCTGCAGAATTAAATACCTTCAGACACGGTAAAACACACACACACACATACACACTTTTTATAAGAGCCATAGTGCTCATACAACTTAATATTCTCTCTTAATAGTCTCTCTATAAAGAGTAAATTAATGTGTTTTATGTATTTTTTTATTTCCAGGATAGATCTGATTCTCGCTCCTGAACCCCCGCTCACTCCGAAACACAAGAAGAGCCAGAAAACTCCTTTTCCTTATCCATCTCAACAGTCACCCAAGTGAGAGCACAGCACCAATCAACACAACCGAAAAACCACATTAGCAAGTTTATTAGCCTAATCACCATGCACACCCTGTTCCCCTGCTGAAAAAGCAGCATGAATAACTATTAAGACTTGTTTCTACTCCCTTTAGTTACATAAACGTTGTAACCATCAACACCCACATACTCGTATGCACCATTTACACAGGCACAGGTGTTAAGTAGCGCCTCCACTAGAGGGCACTTCAAGTTAAAAGTTTCTGATGACAATTAACATGGCGACGGTGGAGCAGGTGCTAATAATGTAATGTTACTTAATACAAAAGGTGGAACAGGCAGTGGTGTAAACAGCAGTGGCCTGTAAGGCCTTTAAATATTTTGCAGCATGCGAACAGCATGTTTTAGCAGTGTGTGTGTTTTGCTTGAGCTATCGGCTACACCACCCCAAAAGTTTCCAGTGGTGATGCTCCATTCAGTCCGTATCCATATGTTTTCCATATGCACAAATAAGGAAGAAATGAATGCAGAGTACGGGCAGAGGGCTTGGTGCGTATCGGTATCCATATTTAATGCTGAGCATAAACAGGCCTTTAGCGTACAGTTTTGTGTGTGACAAAATCGTATCTATATTTTTTGCATTTTCATGTTGTGTCTTCATGTCTGCGTGAGTTTCATTGATGTCAAGTGTCACTGATGCAAGCCAAATAGGACCCCCTTGTGGTGCAGTCCCTAAATGTGTGAGTATGTGAAATGAAATAGGCTATTCCACCTTAAATCCTGGGATAAACCTGGCACTTTTCATTGAAGCTCTGTTAAACAACCAGAAATAGAAAAGCTGATCTATAAACAAAGAAAAATTCAGCCTAACGACCCTTTTATAAGTGCGCATCACAGACTGGAGGAGAACCGACAGATCCAGATGTTTGTTCTGGACACACACTGGAGTATGTGTTTATTTTGGCTCATTAATCTAAATGTAAAAATGTCACCACATTCAGAACCCTGCATGTGTGGAAGGGTTTATGGTTTACACACTTCACTGCAGAGCTGGATTCAACACAACAGTCTAAATCTTGCTAAATCATTAGCATAATTAAACCATTACAATAATCCTGCAATAATTACATGCTCCACGCACCCAAAATAAAGCCAATTGTAAAACTGAATTAATCATAAATGTGGATCTTAATAAGTCCTGATGTGAGTCTAAATTAAGTGAAAGCATTGTCTCTAAAACAGCTTTAGACAGCGATTGTAATCCTGTCATGCCACATTAACCCTCATGCTCTCTCAGGTTTTAATCCTCTCATTCTCTCTCTCTTTATCTTTCTTTCTCCCTATTTCTCCTAACCC
This sequence comes from Hoplias malabaricus, assembly GCF_029633855.1. NCBI lineage: Eukaryota > Metazoa > Chordata > Actinopteri > Characiformes > Erythrinidae > Hoplias > Hoplias malabaricus. The sequence goes on from NC_089820.1 coordinate 69,306,098, forward strand.
TCTCCCTCTTTTTATTTCTCCCTCTATCTCTTTCCTTTATTTATAAATTTTCTCATCTTTCTCTCTCTCTCTCTCTCTCTCTCTCTCTCTCTCTCTCTCTCTCTCTCTCTCTCTCTCTCAGAAATGAAGGTTATCTAACTAAGGCAGGTTTGCCGGATACTGAGGACCAAAGCATGATGAGTAGATTTGTGCGTGTGGAGAGACAGGTATTTTCAACCAATCTCTCTCTCTCTCTCTCTCTCTCTCTCTCTCTCTCTCTCTCTCTCTCTCTCTCTCTCTCTCTCTCTCTCTCTCTCTCTCTCTCTCTCTCTCTCTCTCTCTCTCTCTCTCCTCTATCTCCCTCTCTCTCTCTCAGCTTCTTACTCTTTTCATTTTCTCTAGTGGTTCTACCTTATGTTAAGAAATAGCCTTTATACTGACACCTAGCGTCCTGAATGTATTAGATGTAGATCCTGTTTTCAAACCTGTTTTAAACATGGACATCCCCATGTCGGGGATTCGGTCTATGGAGCATAAAGTGGTTTATTCTGGAACTACAAAGAAAAGGGATTCTTCATCTCCTGTGAGCAGCACTCACATAATAAATCATCACTTTCATGAATATTGTTTGTTAATATTCGGTTGTAGAAATGACTAACTGCACCTTTAAAATGGTAGTTTTGGCAGATAATGAAAAGAGTCATGTCTCTCTTTGTTGAAAGGTGACGGACATGGAGAAGAAGCTGGACTTCCTGGTCGACATGCACATGCAGCATGACCTCACGGGCCCTGCCCATGTCACCATGGAGCGCCACGACCCCTCAGTCACTGTCAGTGTGGCTGGGGACCGGGTTTTCTGCAGCTACGCTCCTCCTCTGCATTATGCACCCTTCTACTCAATATCCAACACACACTCTCATTCTCTCTCGAACCCAACCCGGCCCACGGTGCTGCCCATCAGCCCCCTGCCAAGCCACGCCCCCTCTGACCAACTGGACACATTGGAGGGTGGAACCGAGGGCCAGGGGGCGGGAACTCCACTCTCACTGCTGTCTGTGACTCACGAGGAGCTGGAACGCTCTCCCAGTGGCTTTAGCATCTCGGCCGAGAGGGAGGATCTGATGGGGAGGGTCACAGCGGGGTCCAGCTGGGGACGAGAGCGGCGTTATCTTGCTGAGGGAGAAACGGACACGGACACGGACCCATTCACACCAAGCGGCCCCGTCCCTCTGTCCTCCACGGGAGATGGGTTCACTGCTGAAGGAGCGTGGCCCACAACACCCTGAAAACAACACACACACACCACATACAGCAAATGCACATGTGCCAAAATATTAGGATCACCTAATTAATGCCTAATCTGCTTTTTTCCATATGTGGATGACCTTTGCAAATACAGATGAAACAGGTTTCAAACTAATCATTGTGCCGTTCCACGCGTATTCATTAAATAAAATGGGCAGGCAGAAATAACACAAAGATGAATCCCTTGCATGTGTAATGCCCTGTGATGGACTGGCACCCTGTCCAGAGCGTGTTCCTACCTTGGGTCCAGTGATTCCGGGTAGGCTCTGGACACAGCTAGGGACCTGCTTATGAGTTATAAAGCAAGCATCTATGTGCTGTGACATTACTGTGACCATTATTAATAAAAAAAATGTTTGGACCAATTTTTATTAGGCAGGTGGTTGTAATATTTTGGCTAATTGGTGTACAAACATACACACACACACAGACAAGTAACAAGAAAAACTTCAGACTCTGTACAGCACTCACAAACACACGTACGCTCACACACAAACACACACAGACCTATATTCTTCAGAACATATATATAAATATATATCAACATCACGCTTTACCGCTGCAAAGCAAGGAGCACTGCATGGAATGCATGCGTTTTATCTTTTTAGGCTTTAGTGGTAGACACCTGCACAGGAGCACACTGAGAGGGACTGGAATTTACGGGGTTAAAAAAACAAAAACAATGCTAAATTATATGCTATGCCATTTTTGTACACTTATTTTTATATTCACGACCATCTAGCTTTTTTCATATGCATGGACTGCATGACACACACCTTTGAAGCAGCTAAAAAACACACACACACAAAAAAAACAATGTCTCTTCTATTTTGCACTGCACTCTTAAACAAATAGGGGGTCCATTGAGTCATGATGCTGTTGAAGAAGCTCTGTTGGGTTTTTAAAGAACCAGGTAAAAATGTTTACTGTAGGGAGAGTTTTTAAGGATATAGTTTCAGCCACACAACTCGGCACAACTCTACTGCCTGGCCACGCTGCGTTCTGATTGGTTATCCACACAATTGTGCATACAAATTCCCTGCATGGTTTTGTACTGGTGTGCATTGGAGATTCTGTTGCTGAGACTACCTCCTTCTACATGTGAAGCCAAAATAGCAGGCCTGTGATTGGTTGTTTCTGTGTGTCGTGTATCCAGAAATGCAGAACCAATAGCGTTTCCTCAATGGCATCACATAAAGATCCCTATCTGGCACCTTTTAATTTAAAGAATGATATTTTGCGTTGATATGTTGTTGTTTTTTGTGCTTGTTTTCAGTTCCAAATCCCAGAACATGGGCCACTTCTGGCAAAGATGCTGCAGAGCCCACCCACTCTCAGCACTGCACGTTGCATGTGAGCCTAAAGTGGACCGCATATTAAAAATACACATTTGGCCGATGTCTGGCAAAGATAAGGCAGTGAGGGCCAGTGTTCATTTTGGCAGCTGATTTGGTCTAGTTTTACATTTAGATTACCAAATCTAACAGTTTTAGATTACTAAATTCTGTATTAGTTTTGGTAAAATTTTAATCATTTAATTATTGTCAGTTTAATTTAGCGAACACTAAAAATGACATTCACAAAAAATACTTTGAGGGTGTTTCCTCATCATTTGCAGCTGTCCAAGTCTGTTTGCACACTTGAATCTGGTATAATGTGTTTTCACAGCCCCAGTGTCAGTAAATATAAAACAAAAAAATTCAATGCTAGGCTTTCTCTCTCTCAACAGACGGCAGAAAGAGACAGTTTTTAGACAGCAAAGAGACTGCCAACATTAACAAGTATGAAAAGAGATGAGGACGTGGCTCTATTCCTGCTCCATTAGTGGGTAATATTGATTAATTTTGGCATAAATTTGGCTGAATTCGGGAGAGCGCCAACTACAAGAAAATAAACACAGACCGAAAGTGCTACAGAACTAAACAGCTCGAGTTTCTGTAGTAATTCAAATGGTGAATTAAAACGTACAAGTTAAACATCAGCCACAAAAAAACACAGTCATTTTTCACCCTCGAACACACCTTAGAAGATGCAGAGCTTCTGAACCTAAACAAACCTGAGAGCAGTGTTTCCCCACAATTTTAGATGTTGATTTCAAATTTAAAAAAGCCTATTTTAGTTTTATTTTTAAAAGATGCACTATTTATTACTTTAATAATCGAAAACTTAAAAAGATGTCAACATCTAAATGTACAAAAGGAATATGGCCACTTTTTTTCAAATACATTTAGCATATATTGAACATTAACATTAACAATGCAATGTGCGCTGCAGAATGATGAGTTAAAAAAAGAAAAGTAAAATGTCCTCACAATTCTAACGTAAAACCCACTTTCCTCCCAATAATGATGTGCCACACTGGCAGATACTGCAAGCTTTTCTGGTGTCATGTGTACATTGAGATCAGAGTGTGGCTCCAGAGTGGTCTTTACAGAGAGGGAAAGCAGTGGAAAAGGGGAACACACCTCAAAAACAAACGGAGCATTTTCCTGTTTTGTTTTCAAATAAGAAATAGCAGGCTATTTATCCGTCTTTCATATTAGTGTTTTGTTTTTATTTGCTGACAAAAAGTGCAAAGTCTTGCATTATAGTTCTCATTTTCAAAGTAATATTTTTATTTAGTTCTCATCTAATTTTGTAGTGAAAAATATTGTTGTGACTATATACAAAATTATTAACAAAATGAACACTGACCAAGGCAAACAGGATGACATCCAAAAAGGGCCTTTTCATATGGTCATTATAGCAAACGAGAGCAGTCCACTCAAGTGCTGTCATTCCATGTGGGATGTGGGATACGGACCAAACTTGGGCCAGAATCATTGTGCTATCTGGAATCATTCACCTCTTTTTTTTTACTCAATGATTGATCGGTGACAGTGTATTTGGTTTTATTGTTTCACTCCCTGTAATAAGCAGAGAGTTTCTGACTGATACAAGAGCATGTCCCAAACCACACCTTGATCACTACCAAGTGCACTTCCTTGGACAAGACGAGACGAAACAAGACGGGACCAAACGAAACGGGCCACTCATAACGCTCTATGTAATCAGGAACTGTTCATCACTACAAGGCTAAGGCCAGGCCAATTACAATGGGGCAGTGAGCTCTACTGTGATTGGCTGTCACAGCTTTTAAACTGCCAGCTCAAAGAATGTTGTTTTTGTAACCATTCGTAAACCTCACAAAGTTGTTTCGCTTACTTAAGTCGTGAGGTCATTGCCCAGATAAGGAGTTTAAGGTCCATGTTGAATGACAAAAATGAATGGGTTTTCCAAAATTGTTACTTACTGCACCCTGGGGTAAACCAAAGTGTTCCAAGCAGATACTGACTTATTTTTTTTTTTTACCTTTTAAAGTCTGAGTACCTTCTGATCTCTCTTATTGGTGTCACCAGTTCTGTGTGATCTTTACATGCTACATAAACACACTGCCTAAAAATGCATTGCCTAAAGGCCCCTCAGCCATGGATTGAGGAGGACAGTGCTGTTCCTTCACTCCCAGTTTTCCTGCCGCTCGTGGGAATCAAACCAACAAACTTTCAGCCCTAAGCCCTCTTCTCTAAAAATTAGGCCATTCATACAAGTGTCACATTATATGCAAGTGTATTTAGAGTTGGAGTTAAGAAGACACGCAAACATAGAGAGAATGTCCCTAGACCAGAGAGGGTTTCCACCTTAATGAGCTGGTAATTCACTGCGGTCACGTACAAACACAGAACAGAAGTGTATCTGAATTGGAAGCATGTTGTTTACCACAGGACATTTCAAACACCACATTCATAAATGTCAAAGAGAATTCCCGCTCAGTACCAGAACTCCCTGTATGGGCATAACAACCAGTACAGAATGACACGTGACTTTAAGGGCCTTCCGAGGTTGTAGACACTGAGTGTGGTTATACTTTCAGGCTTTAGGTTTACCACAAAACAACAGTAGTCTATAATTGAACTAGTTACTGTAAAGACCATGCTGTAGATTGATGTGTATATAGAGGTCTTCCTAAGGTTCAGTTGCCCACTCCCATAAATTGATATTATTTTATTGTATTTACTTGAGTATGGATTAAGGCTACTCTACCCACCGCTGTTTATTAGACGTTAACCATAAGGTATCACAACACTCTGTTCAAGAAAGGTAAAGGTTTACAAAGTTTAATTCAGGTGTAGAATAATATGCGTCCGGATATAGTCAGAATTGCATTATAGCTGGACTTGCTGACCCAGGAGCTGATGTGCTCTCTTCAAATTTCAGGATCTTTCTCGTCATAGATTTGCCCGCACAGCAGATAAAAAATAGAAATCACGTTTATTATGTGTTTTTTGAGAGTGTGTGGCTTCTGTCTCTAGATTATCTTCGCTGTTAATCAAACATTTCCACATTTCCAGTGAGTCATTAAGAACACAGAAGCCATAATGATGAGATTGTGCTCTGAGATGGGTTTTGCAGACTGTGACTTCTCAGAAGGCTAGTACTCTCCCCCTCACAACACTCTTTAATGGCATCAGTACATGGCTAAACTTTCTGAGGACCAAAGGATGTAGAGTAAAAAAAAAACCCAAAACAAAACAAAAACAAACAGCTAAATTTACTTTTATTTTGTTTAAAGAATGTTCTCCATATTTAATCAAGCAATCTCTGTTTCACATTCTTTAAAAGAACGTTTGATAAGATTTGGTGATGTTTTGGAGTTTAAAGTTAAAGCAACTCTAGGTAAGATTTTTGCTCCTGGGCTCCCCCTATTGTTGCAGAGTATTATTCACATTTATAGCACTGAAATCCTGAAATGAAGAGGGAGTGGGGAGGGAGTTTTGTGGCTTCCTACCAACTTCCATAGTGCAGTTTCTGCAGTGCTGAGCTGAGAGTATCAAAAACAGAGGCTCTATTTGAAGCAGCACAATAATTTTGAAGCTGCAATTTTAAGGCAAACATACGACCTAGTGCTCCTTTAAAACATACCGTTCTCATTACATCGAGTCTTACTCAGTCAAGTGAGGCTCTTGTAGATTTTATTCTGAAGGTGGGGCTTTTTATGACATGCAGCCATCATTTCATCAGCAGCCAATGATCCCACCCTCACATCAAATTGAAGCCAAACCTCAGGTGAAGTACTCATTCTAAAATTAAGAGAAAGAGACAACAGAGAAAGACTGAATCTGATTATTTACGAATGGGAGGTACATTGTGTATATATAAATACACCAATCAGCCAAGCCAAGATACACCAAAATTAAAACCACTGAGAAGTGACGTGAATGTTGGAAGCTGGAAAAATAGAAAAACCTGTTATTTCTGAGACTCTGACCAAAATATTATGACCACCACAACAGTGGCTCAAATATTTTATCAATTGTTCTTGCTTCCAACTCATCAACCTCATGTGCTGCCTTATATATCCCACTCCTAGACAGATGCCATTGTGTCGAGTTGATGGCTGTGGTCTCGGGGCTGATCAGTGTAAACACAGTTAAATGAATGGTTAAATATGGAAATATTCACTTAAAGTTTTGATTTCTTGTTAATGCTTTCAGCTATTTGGTTCTGAAAAGTTTGACCTTACTTCGAAGCCATATCTTTCTTTGTGAGGGAGCACTCTCTGGTTTAAAGAAGAGTCTAGGGTTGCGTGGGTTAGTGTATGTGTGTAAGGTGTATGTGTGTGTTCTGCAAGGTGTGATATTAAAGTGTATAAATTGGCTGCACTCGTACTGTAAACCTTACAAAACCCTGCCGTCACAGACCAATGACTGCTACTCATTATTTGTGCCTTTACCATTTTCAGCCACAGCTTTCTCTTCATTACATTTTGGTTTGTTATTAAACGAGCCGCTATTTCATTCGCTGGAATATCCACCAATCGTGTGCTTGTTTTAAAGAAGGGGTTCCCAAACTTGTGGCCACGTTATTTATTTTGTTTCTGAACAGCTGGTGAACTGCTTGTAGATGAGGTGTAGGCCAATCAGAAGCCATGCGCCGTGACATCAAACTGAACCCAGAACAAATCCTCCGTAAGAACAGGCTTGTAAGCCGCAAGCAAGAATTCTCTTTTAACTTTTGGATTGTGCTGGAGATTTTTGTTGACCACCGACCCAAGAAGTGTTTGAACTTCTTCAAAAAGCCCTCGGGGGAATGTTACAAGACAGATAAAAATTAATGTGAAAGCTGCTGTAAGTTCAACAGGGTTTACACTTCACATTTAGTACCGACTCTGCTCGGTTGGAATCCGGCAGGGACCTAATAAGAACCAGGACCAAGAACAGATTTGGCCGCTGGAAAAGCAAAAGAGCCGAGCTGAGTCGAGTCGAGCCGAGATGAGTAGATTCACGTAGGTTCCATGCAGTGGAAAAACACCAGTGGACTCCTCCAGCTGTAGTCAGGCAGTGCATGGCCAAGTGACTTGGTAGTTGTTTGGAAAGGACCCAAAGTTGGGGTGATTTTTTTTTTTTTTCAGTTTTTTCAAACGCTTGTTTATATTTTGTTTCAAATTAAGACAGTTTCGACATTCTTCTGTGAAGTTGTTTTGAGGTGACAACATTTCACTGACTACAAGTTAATCCCAGATCATAAAGTTTAAGACACTCGCATAAAACATTGGAAATGTTTTCCTTAAAAAGCTCTAAAGTTAAATGTAAACCATGTTGAAGTCAATTAGCTGGTAGTTATGTTTCCATTCAAGTTAAATTTAAAAATTTTTTCTTTTTATTGAAATGCCAGAGATTATTTTTATTGTATATTTGGGATCAATAGGTTTGGGAACCCTTGCTTTAAATGGACTCTTAAGTCCCTTGTGTTAATAGATGATTTCACACTAGTGGCCTTCTGAGCTCTGTATCATTATAAATATATGGATATACAGTACATTCATTCCAGTTTTTTTAATAATAAACTTTTATTTCTATTCTGGTCTAGACCAGTTTTACTAGTTTAATTTCCTGAAACAATATGCAAATGTTAACATATTTTTTTTTTGTTAAATTGCACCAGTTATTAATAAAGACATTACATGATCTCTTTGGTCCAGATGGTGTTCTTTGAGGAAATAAGGACATGTAAATGTTCAATGCAGCTCAGCAGCTGCAGACATTTTGGGAGCCTTTCCCAAGGGCTTTTTCTGGAAAGAGTTCTACTGAAGTCTGGGAGATTTGCTGGAAAAAGTCCATTCAGGACCTACTTCACAACTTACACGACTGAAAGGATCTGCTGCTAATGTTTTGGGGCCGGGTACGACAGGACACTTTCACCTCCATGTCTTGTGGAGACCATGGTTTGAGGGGTCAGATCTGATTTGGTGACACATGAGACCTAAACAATATTAGGAAGGTGGTTTTAATGATATGGCTAATGAGTGAAGAGTGTACTGTTCTAAATTTGATGGAAATTTACACAACACTGTTCAGACTGAAGAGAGAAGTGTACACAGGTGATGGGGGTGTTTTTGCCTGAACTGACATTTGTACAGGTGTATGAGTGTGTGTGTGTGTGTGTGTGTGTGTGTGTGTGTGTGTGTGTGTGTGTGTATGTGTGTGTGTGTGTGTGTGTGTGTGTGTGTGTGAGAGAGAGAGAGAGAGAGAGAGAGAGAGAGAGAGTATTCTCTGTGCCAGTTGATCTCAGGTGACACACCAGAGGGCCATTACAGCCTGTTACTCTCTCTGGGGTCCTCTCTCTCTCTCTCTCTCTCTCTCTCTCTCTCTCTCTCTCTCTCTCTCTCCTGCTGCTGCTGCAGAGAGAGAGAGAGAGAGAGATACTGGACAGTAAGCATAGAGCTGTCTCTCTTAGAGTGTGCGTCTGTCTCCCGCAGGTGAGTTATACGGATCTTTATTTGGACTTTATTCTGGTCTTTAGCTCATATGCAGAAACATAAACACTTCAGGATAAATTAAACACTCATTTTCCAAGTTAAAATAAATGCCCACACGTCCTCTGCAAATGTCAATTTTTACAGTATCAGGACTCAAACTTTAACATAGGCCTAATTTGTTTCCGTTTTCTTCTCATCCATTAGAGTCACTATGTCACTGGAGTGCCCTAAATTTGCATATGACCTTAAGAGCATTTATCTGAGCTGCTGGTGACATCTCTTCAATATTAAATTCAGAAATACAAAAGTTAATAAAGGAATTATGTTAATATGCATTAAATATCTGCCTTTTAAAGTTGCAGTATTGAGTTAATTTGCCTTAATTTTATTATAAAGGGATGTCACTAGCAGGGCTTTGTAATGTTCTGTATTGCTCAGCAGTGCTCAATAGGGGTTTCTAAGGCTCCCCAAGGCTCCATAGGTCTCTACAGGGCTCTGTATGTCCCCTGTAACACTCGACAAGGATCTGTAAATTTCAATAGGGCTCTGTAGGCCCGTGCAGTGATCCACAGGGCTCTGTATGGCCCCGTAGGAGTCTATATGTTCTGCAGCAGTCTGTAGATGTCTGTAGGGGGTCTATAGGAGGTCTGCAGGAGTCTGTAGGTGTCTGTAGGGGGTGTGCAGGAGTTTGTAGGTGTCTATAAGGGGTCTATAGAGTTTAAAACTGAAAAGATATATCTGCACTGATATGTGGCTTCCTGTGCAGAAGCAGATTCTTTTTTGTGTCATCATTATACACAGCTCAATTCGTTTTCACCATTATTTCTGCCTTGTTGTTGTTACTGTATGCTGTATGCTGTTATTGTTCGAAGAATGAGAACGAGAGGTCACTGATACACACTGATGTCATCATTTGGCCATGGCTGGTTTCTGAGAGTTACTTTGTTTGTAGTAGGTTGGTTTCTGAGAGGTATGGCAGCAGTAATTGGTTGGTTTCGTACAGATGTGCTTGTATTTTGCTGATTTTATAGAGATATGCTGGCTGTAAATGACTCGTTTGTCCAAGTAAAAACACGTATCTGCATCTTTAACTGTGTTTGGTTACTGCATCATTTATACACAGCAGCTGTCCTTCACTCCGTGTGTAAATTTCATGACGGACGACCAATAGAAACACTCCAAAATTACTCTGAATTAAATCTTTTTACATTGACTCCAATTGAAAGTTACCAAGATTTTTTCCTTCTGTGAAGTTACTATTTTGGGAGATACATGGGAGATACTGGACAGTGATGAAATATATATTTTGCTTGTAATTGGCCACTTTCATAGATAAGCCAGCTGTAATTAGTTTTATAGAGCTATGGTGGCTGTAATTGGCTGTTTTTGTAGAGATACTCAGGCTGTAATTGGCTGGTTTCATAGAACTTTGCTGCCTATAATTGGCTGGGGTTTCTATTTTGGAGATAAGCTGGTGCTAATCGGCTTTTAGTACGACCCAGACAGGGCTGACATTTTAGTAGTACACAATCTGATTGGTCCATTTCCTGCGGAGATTAAAAATCTTTGTGCTAAAGGGATGGAGTCATTTTGACCTGAATATGACGCCAGTTTCTCAAAGATATCAAGTCTCTCCTGAGAAAAATGGATATGAAAATAAAGGTGAAGAATGAAAACAGTAAATTCTGCCCATTTTAAATGTTACATATAGTTCTTGTGTAGTTTTCTACTGCATTTATGTATTTATCATCGCTGTCCAATAAAAACACGCATCTCCAAATATAGTAACTTTACAGAAGGAGGAAAAACGTCTTAACTTTTAATGGTAGTCAGTGTAAAAACACTTTATTCAGAGTAATTTTGGAGCGTTTCTATTGGTCATTCGCCATGAGATTTACACACAGTGTGAAGGACAGCTGCTGTGTTCAGATGATGTAGTAACTAAAAGTACACAATAGCAGGCATTTCATTGGACGGTGACGATGTGTTTGCTGCTCTGATGTTAAAACATGGTAGAGTTTAACTAATGAGCATTTTGATACAAACTTAATGAATAAAGAGTGGAAATGCATAAGAATTCTCATTGACTGATGCTTGTCTTTCAGTGATGGCCAAGGTCAAACTAAGTCAGTGGGTCTACATGCGAGTCAGTGTTGCCATAGTAACCCTGCTGCCCATTTGCATCACAGGTAGGTAACACTATTATCAACAGCTGAGTTTATAGTTTATATTCAGGGGATGACTCAACACGTCTTCGGTCGTTTCTTTCCCCAGGACACCACTATAATATTGCAGTGTTGTTAGTGAAGAAATGAGATTCCTGCATGTTAACACATGACTGTATCACCCTCCAGGTTAAACTGTGCTGGACGTTTATCACTAATCTTCATGGATCTGAAACTTCTGTTTCCTTTTTGTGTTTGTATGTTTCAGTCCTGAAACACAGGGAGCTGGAGCAAAGAGAAAAACGAGGCATTTTAGCATCGACAGGTAAACAAGGGACACTAATACAGCAGTGTGAATAGTTTATTTATAAAGCACCTTTCATACACAAGGACGATTCACAGTTACAGAGTCAAAAGAAAAAAAGCCATTAAATTAAGAATAAGAATAGAAAGAAAAAAAAAGGCATTTAAAACAGTGCTATAAAAGAAAACACATGATTAATAAAATCATTCAAACAATTAGAATGGTATAAAAGAAAAAAAATAACATGCTGTTGTCAGGACTGAGTGGACTGACGGAGGCGGACGCACTTGCTAAAACACAAGATAAACCAAACAGAAAGAGACTAACATAACAGGCAGAATACTTAAACAAAGAAAGACTGAGACAGAGAGACTTAGACAGAAGGACAATACATGGAGTGAACTAAACTGAGATACAGATACAGATAAACCTGAACTGAGATAACTAGACTGAAACTAGACAGAGCTGAACAGAGAACTAAACATGGAAGTGCTAAACAGATACCTGGACAAGGAGAACCAAACAGACAACCTAGACAGAAAGCTAAAGCAGACTAAACTTAAACACAGAAAAAAGAGTTAATTTGGACACAGGAGTAAGACACAGACATGGGACAAGGGAGATACAAAGACTGACTTGGCGGGCATGAGAAACAGACAAGACAGACAGACCAGTGAGCACAAAACTTAGGTGGAAAGTCCAACCAACAGGAAGTGACACAAAGGAACTTAAATACACAACACAGACAAGGGACACCTGGAACAGACAAAGAGGAGGCAGGATTACAAATGAGACAATGAGGAGGAGGAACAAAGGCGGGACAAGGACGGAGACACGAACAACAACAAACAGAGCTAAGTGAGCACATGGTAGGGAAAACAGACACGACAGGTCAAGGGTGTGACAGCTGTTCCAGAATTAAAAAAAATGCAGAGTGTTCCTCATCCATAGGGGGTTAACACTAACTTATTATTATTAATTTTATTTTTTTTTTTTTTTGCTGTTTCAGATTCAGTGAGATGGCTAACTTCATTATCAACAGTGCTAAAAAACTAACTAAACAGCTCGGGTTATAAATGAGTTACACTTCAAGCACATACAAACAACAGTCGTGTTTTTCTCTCAAACACACCATTCCACTCTAAAAGACACAGAACTTCTGAACGTGAACATCCCAGAGAGTGCAGTGTTTCCCCACAATCGTAGACGTCTCCTTTAAGGCACAAGTTCCTGAGAAAGTTAATACAGGCTCTGATAGATGTTTGCTGCATGCAGCTGTCTGACCATGTTGACCCCTTTATACACTCTTGTGGCTGAGGGTGTACAGTGAGCTACAATTTCACTGTGGTCTACGTCCTTGTGGACGACAGCTCAATAAAGGAAGTGTGAAATATCTGTCTTAATTTCTCTCTAAATGAGCCCCATACACACGAGAAAAGCACATACAGCACCCTGATATTTCATTTTGGTTTTGGGTTCTTGCCACAGTGGAAGCCCATACACAACAGTGGGTTTAGTTGGGCATGGAGATGGTGGGTCATTGGCTAATCATGTGCACTGTGGTATTTTAACAGCCTCCTCCGGTGTGTTTTAACCTTTACTGGTGCGGTGTGTGTCTGTGATGATTAATTGTGTTTATTATTCAATCCTGCAGAGATTCCAGTAGAATACATTGACCCTGCCTCCATAGACCTCACTCCCTTAGTAAACACACTCATCAATGCCACACACACAGGTACCAAGTACCACACACACACACACACACACTTGTTATACAATGTAAGGAAATATAGTCATACACACTCAGCCACATTGGTCAAAGCCTTACCATTAACCAAATTAAAACATATTCATTTAATACTTAAAATACAACATACAGCTCAAAGCAACTAAAGCATCATCAAGCTAATTTAGTGATGGTGTGTGTGTGTGTGTGTGTGTGTGTGTGTGTGTGAGAGTTCCTTCTTTCAGGTTCCCTGCATCTCTTTTCTGTACTGAGTGTGACATCTCATAGCTCTCTTGCGCTGCACAAACTCACCCTGCTGGTGTATAACAGTAAATACACACACACACACACACACACACACACACACTTCCATTAACATTCTGCTTGTTGATGTTCTACAGCAGATTTAATCAGGATGTTTGTTTACTTTGATGATATTTTAATTTGTTTTATGTAGTTAAAAGTGTTATTTTGCCAGATTGTGTTTGTGTGTGTGTGTGTGTGTGTGTGTGTGTGTGTGTGTGTGTGTGTGTGTGTGTGTAGTTTCTAATTTTCAGGATATTGAAAGCAGTCTGTTTCCTACAAGATATTGCTACTGCGTCACAAACAAAACCAATGACCTCACAGGTTACAAACACTATCACACACACTGCAGTTAATTGACAAATGGTCCATTTATACACTCTTCTGATGTTAGTGTGTGTGTGTGTGTGTGTGTGTGTGTGCTCAGATTTTACTGCTATTCTGTTGGATGTCATGGGGAACTCGACGAGTTACTTGCAGGAGCTTTTCAAATCCAGCTCTATCCTCTCCGGTACCACACACAAATACATCACCTCATTAAACACTGTCCAAACGCTGGTGGACACAGTGAACTCAGCAGCTGTGAGACGCACTCGGTGTTAGCCACAGTGTGTTTAATCTCTACAGAAAAAACATGAAATAATGCAGAGGGATGCTCTGAAGCAGCTGCACATGAGCCCACGTTTGCCCTGGTTAATGTCCCGGAGCTGTGAATGAATGAAACTCTGGGAAGATTCATCAGAAACAAAGGGCATTAATCAGGGGTGTTTTCCTAAACTAAATACTGGAACATTGCTGTGAAGAGTTTGTAGCTGTCTGCCTCTATGAGAGCATTAGAGAGAGAGGTCAGGTGCTGATGTTTAACTCTGTGTCCACCTCAGTGAAAGCACTTTTATAAAAATGAATTCATGCTTTTTATTTTATAAATATGTTAACATCAGCCTGTCAAAGTCTGTGTGTGTGTGTGTGTGTGTGTGTGTGTGCATTGAATTACTAATGACTCTGTGTTTTTGGCAGTTAGTCAGAGGAACAGCTCAGAATGCATCTACATTTGTGTAATGGCTGGGAAAACAGGTCAGCTATAACTAACACACACACACACACACACACACACTTGTTTCCATCCACTTTGTGGAGAGTTACCTTAGCCCATAACTGTTATCCTTACCCTGAGCTTTACCCTAAATATAACCTTTACCCCACAAGTAAAACAAGCCTCATATATGAGTGTGCAAACAGATTTGGTCCCCACAATGTGATCAAAACCTGATACACAATCAAAATACTACTTCTTTTGCAATGATTATGGTCTTCATATATGTCATATAACTATTTTCCTCTTAATTCTGTTCTTTTCTTTCATGTGTGTGTGTGTGTGTGTGTGTGTGTGTGTGTTCAGACAGAGATCTGTCTAAGCTGTGGGATTCAGTTCCTCCACTCTTCAACCACACCATTATAGAGGACACGCACAAAGGTACACACACACAGACACACACACACACACACACACGTCTGTGTATAAGATTGTGACCCAGTTTAAGAGGCAGGCAAAGTCTTTTAATGTTATAAAATTGCAAAAATGTATATAAAATGTTTTGTTTTTATAGTGACCTTATTAAACTTTTTCTTCTTGCTTCTAAAGCGAACACATCATATCCAGAATTTCCTTTTGGTGAGTTTAGTTACTGTTCTGTATTCAGTGAATTGTTTATTATAGGCTCTGGTCCTTTTTTAATGCTTTAAATCCCCACTCTATACCACCCCCCATCAGTAGATAATCCACTCATTATATTATATACAAACTTTTGAACATCGAGCCTATGTTATACCCACAGGTTCCACCAAACCTGCTGTTTCCATAGAAACTCATCCCACAGAGGTTAGAACGACGACTACATCTGCTGCTGTTTCTGTAGCAACTGTTCCCACAGCAGTTATCATGACGACTTCACCTGCTACTGTTTCTACACCAACACATCCCACAGCGCTTCCGCTGACTACACCTGCTGCTGTTACCATTGCAACTGCTCCCACAGCAGTTACCATGACAAGTACAACTGCTACTGTTTCCATGGCAACACATCTCACATCTGGCACCATGATATCTCCACCTGCTACTGTTTCCATGACAACTCAACCCACAGATGTTACCATGATGACTACACCATCCAAAGCAAGTGAAAGACCTGCAGTTGCTCTGAGAATGACACCAACCAGCAGTCACATGGGGTCTTTTACCACCATAACAACAGAGCCAAGCACCACGGAAACAAGAAAGTCAACAACAGTTTCCATGTCAACTGTGCCATCTAGTGTTAGCTTGACTACCTCTGATGATATTCCTATAACAACGCAGCTAAGACTCATCACCCTACCAACTTCTCTCACTACAACAATAACAAGAACTGCAGTCCCCATGGCAACAGAACAAGCAACCATGAAGATGTACAGTGCTGTTACCAGGCAACCTCCACATACCTTAGCTTCCATGACAACCACTTCTTCTGGTGCTACTTCTCATACAGTGATAAAAACACCTGCTACAATCGCTAATGCAACTCCGCCTACAACTGCTACCACAATAACCAATCCAGCCATTTTTAAAATCCTGACAACAGACACAGCAGGTAAGTACAGGCTCAAATGCGCAAAACATTTAAAATATATGTTTGCACTTTTGGTTTTCACACCAAATATAAATATCATTGTTAATATATTAATGTAAATTATAAAAACTAGTATTTGCTACAAACGTTGCAAGATTTTGAACACAAAATGAAAAATTATTTGAGGACACACACACACACACACACACACACACACACACACACACACACACACACACAAATACAGCCAAATGGAAAACATGGAGCTGTCAGTCACTGACCTTCGACCTCTAATTCTGATAAAGGGCCAATGGTGGCCTAGCAGGGTTAATGTGATTGTTGCTACGGCGATTATTTGATTTGAGTGGAGTCAGGATGGCGCCGGTGATAGTGTCCATGGCAACAGGGCAGAATTCCCCCAGAGAGAGAAGGCTGAATGGCAGGGTCAGAGGAGGTTAAAAGCACATTAAAAAACTCCACACACACACACACACACACACACACACTCACACACGTCGTGTGCTCAGAGGCACACAGTTGTTGCAGTGCACATTAAGATCCAGGGACAAAGCCCTCTATTGATCATTATGTGTAAAATCATGAAATCATGTGATAATAACAGTGACCGCAAGAGGGCACAATTACATCATTAAAGTTTAAACTCAGGAACACACATAATTTATTACTCACTAACTTTGTTTCTAGGATTCTCCAAAGGGCATGACATATATTAGTCTACTTGAAAAACAGTGGGTGAGCACTAGATACTATGAAGTGAACAGAAGATGAATTTCTTGCTTGTGTTGTTAAAAAAATCAATGCTTTCCTCCTTTTGTGGGTTGTGTGTGTGTGTGTGTGTGTGAGAGAGAGTGAGTGTGTGTGTGTGTTTGTGTGTGTGTGTGTGTTTTAAGTTGTAATTTTTATGTTCCTCTAAATAATATTTTTCTTACTTTTTAAATGCTTCAAGTTTTAGGTATTTGTGTTTATTTTTCCCACTAATTATTGATTTGTGATATTTTTAAACATATGAATGGATGATTCTAATCACACTTTAAAAAACAAAAAGACATAAAACAGTACAAAAACATACACCTACATTTCTTGGCAATAGTCGATGTTCTCAGCACAGTAATGTCATCTGTCTGTTGTTTGTTCCTGGTCCTAGTGCAGACAGACTGCAGACAGGACTAACAGCTCAGCTAAAGGCACAAACAGTGTAGTGTATCTTTAAAGGTAAAGCAGTGGTGTTAAAGTCCAGTTGTGTTCCCTAAAGGTTCATTACATTCTCTTCTCCAGAAGGAGAGGGGGATCTCTGTAATCTTTCACTATACAACTGTGGAGAATAAAAGAACACAATAAAAGTCCTGGAGATGAAACGGGGCATAGGAAATCTACAGTTAATATAGAATAAGGTACAGTTATGTTCCCTAACTAAAGGTAAGAATATGTACAAGTGAAGGTACCACCACAGTCACAGTTTTCTGATGGTGCCGCTGACATCCCCTTGACATTTGCTGCTGTTCTATTTTGGGCTGCTGCATGATGTTAAGTGCAAGATGTTAACAGTTGTTATAGTCAAAGATGTCTTTGAATGGTTTCTGGGACCTTAAGAATAAAGTTTTAAGACTTTATTTTGTTAGCTGAGTGGTCAGTTAGCAACTTTACATATAGAAATGCATATAGAATGTGTGTGTTATATATGTGAATATAAGCATATTAAAAAAAAACACCCGGAAAGACCCCACCCCCTGACACAGTGGTTGAATACAATTGTATGATTCAGGTGTTCAAATGCTATTAATTAAAATGATGATGCTTTAGCCTCCATGAATGCCTTTTCATGAACAATAATGGTAAGGGTGTGTGTGCAATGGGTATTATATGGATTTTGCAATTGAATGGAGTCTAGTGGGTGTGGGAAATCTTCAGTAAGACACCAGCCCCATGAGCAAGTGCTTAAAGAAGACCAAGAAGACTGTAACAGCGAGAGACTGATCTAGTGATCTAGGAGATTGTGTGCTGTTCTTGCAGGTTGCCCTTGGAGAGCAGAGCTCTTCTACCAAGGAAATCAGAGAGAGGACCTGATTGGGAACAGGCCAACTGTCAGCACCTTAAAGCTACTGCCCTGTGTGTTTGAGCTGTGCAAGTTCTTCTCCCAATGTCTCTGCAGGGGCTACAGCCACAAAACCTTTCTGCAGAGGTAAAGCACACACTCTCTACAGAGGGTACAGCCACATAGACACTACATACAATATATACTGTATATATTATCCTCTGTATACTATCCACTGTATATACTAGCTGTGCCCCACGGATAGTCCAGTGTTTCATGCAGCTGTTCCTGAGTATCCCATTGTTTTCCATTTTTACTTATGGAAAAAACTCAAATGATGTTATTTTGGAACCACTAATTTGTACTAAATCACTGCTACTATGTAAATTAAATAGGAATGTATGATATGGCCAAAATTTATATCACAATATGTTTTGTAAATTCAGTCAGTGTATGATATAACAATAAGAATAAAAAGCCACAGAAAAACTGCTAAGACCTGAAAGCAAAAACTAGCTTTAAAATGAGTGCTGAACTGACAACAGCGCCCTCTAATGACCGTCAGTCACTGACAGATGCTGTAAATAATGTGTACTGAAATGTGAAATGTGCGATACATATTGATACTGAGCAATTGTCCAGTGACAGAGACACCACAGTGCTGCTCCATGATATACATTATATAACAATTATATAAATGTATTTAAATATTATTCGAAATCTGGTGAAAAGAAACCAAGTATAAATATGGTGGATATAATAAGATACTCTGTATATATTAAGTATGACTTATTATAAATTTATATTATATAATGGTAGTGATTTAGCAATAATTAGTAGATACAAAGGGTGTCATGGTGTAGCAGCAGGTAGTGTCTTTGTCACTCCAGCTCCAGGGTCCTGAAGGTTGTGGGTTTGAGTCCTGCTCAGGTGACTGTCTGTGAGGAGTGTGGTGTGTTCTCCCTGTGTCCGCATGGGTTTCCTCCGGGTGACTGTCTGTGAGGAGTGTGGTGTGTTCTCCCTGTGTCCGCGTGGGTTTCCTCCGGGTGACTGTCTGTGAGGAGTGTGGTGTGTTCTCCCTGTGTCTTTAAGTACTTTCTTTTCAAAAGGGTATTTTACTTTTACATTTATTAAAATTGATTTACAGACACAGTCCTCTCTTTCTCTCTCTCTCTCTCTCTCTCTCTCTCTCTCTCTCTCTCTCTCTCTCTCTCCAGTTACTGTACAGAAAGTCATGTGTGGTATGAGAAGCACACAGTGGAGGTCTGCAGTCGTGTGAGAAGAGTTGCCTTCTCCAGGAGTAAGTCATGTCTCCAGATTTATATGAATGATTGAGGTCTTAACTATTGTGTTTAAAGGATCAGGAAAAGCAACATTTTATTTGATCAAACTAACATTCTCTCTCTCTCTCTCTCTCTCTCTCTCTCACACACACACACACACACACACACACACACACACACATACACACAGATCTGAAGCAAAAGTGCCTATCAAGGATGTGTGTGTGAAGATGTGAGAAGAATGAAGTGTCACCAGGAAACACACACCAACATCTTCAACTTGTTTGATATTTACATATATCCTCCTTTTAATGAAAAATCCAGAACTAAGCTTATTCCCTGCCACTCCTTTAATTTATAGAAGTTTGTTTAACTTTAATCGTGAATAAAAGCCTGCAGGTAAATATTTATGCACCTGTTAAAACAATGTAAAAACAGATTAAATAAAAACAGTGGTCAGAATATGTGAGCACTGCTGTGAGAATTTGATGGCATTCAGACATGTAAACATTAGTGAGGTCAGATACAGATGATGGATGATCAGCTCTGGATCACAAACACAACTCCAGCTGATCCCAGTAGCACTGGATGGAGCCCTCTCAGTCCAGAGAACACAGTTCCTCTGTTCCACAGCCCAGCGCTGGAGGGGTTTATGGAGGGGTGCCTTTTGTAAATGCTGTCCTGGTTATTTGGAAAGTGTTTATTCTGGCTCAGTGGAAGAAGAATGGAATGAAATACATGAGCTGTGTGTGTGTTTGTGTGTGTGTGTGTGTGTGTGTGTGTGTGTGTGTGTTCTGTTGAAATTAGAATGTGCAGCCTAGTGAACACAAAGGACCATTATCAGCCTCCACAGCCCCCACTGAGCCCCTACTTCCTGTGTGTGTGTGTGTGTGTGTGTGTGTGTGTGTGTGTGTGTGTGATCCATCTAAGTCCATCCTCCAGTAAATATATTATCACATAGAGTCACACACTGACTGCAGTAATAGTTTTATTCCACAGGTATGTGTTTGATAAGCTACTGACATCCCGAGAGAGTGTGTTGTGATCAGAGAGTGTGTGAGCTGTGTGTCATCCAGCATCTATCAGCTCAGTAACTGAAGTGTGTACCATGCTGTTCTTCACTTTCATTTGGTTCTGAAATACAAATCTGAAGCTCCAAAATTCATGGTGCTACCCAAACACAAAACAACACAGAAACAACACACCCTCACCTCACACACAGCAGAGTTCTGCACTCACTGAAATATTCAAACAGAAAGAAAAGGATTACCATTCGAACTCAGGAAAGGTGCAAACTATTACCACTGAACTTACGTAATTGTACTTAAGTAAATATAACTACTTACTAATGGCTGTCCATAAGTGTGTAGTTATTAGGTACATTTTGTTGAGGTCAAATAAAGATAACTTCACAGGAAGAGGAAGAAAACCTTCTTCATTTCAATGAAAGTTAATGTAAAAAGATTTTATTCAGATTATTTTATTTTGGAGCATTTCTATTGGTGCATTCATCATGAAATATTCACACAGTGTGAAGGACAGCTGGAGGAAACCTGCTCCACAAACCTGGAGATACAGGTTTATAATTAAAAGTACCACTAGTTTTTATGAAAGTATATATATTTTTTTACAATTAAACAATATTACACCCAAATAATTAAACTTTTCCTAGAGGATGGATTAATGCATTTAAGAGTTTGCACTTTGTGTGTCAGAGGTTGTTGAGACTGGGACCGACAGCATGTGTGTGTGAGGGGCTCTTCCTTTGTGACCCGATACACATGGTGTGTACAGGTAGCTGCAATTGCCCTGATACCATGGCAACAGCCCTAACCTTTGCCCTCTAAGGTGGCCCTAAATAGCCCTTTGTTTCTGTTAGGGCACACACACACCTGTGCTATCATGCATTTGCTTCAGTCAGGTGTTCAGACCGCAGGTGGAAGAGTCTCAGGTAAGACACATTTCACTCTCTCTTCATGAAAGCATGATTTATAATTCTGTGTTTATATTTTATAAAAGGAATAAAGAAAAATATATAATTTATTTTTAATGTGGAGAAACGTATTTATTTGTGTCTATGTGTAGGATAATCATGCTGCTGATGCTAATTCTCCTGCTCTCCACATCCCCACATGGTACAATTATTATAAATATTATTTATTGTTGTTGTAGATTTATTGTGCTGCAGTAATGGCTTGATGCAAACACAATGTGGCAAAAACTGATGGCAGAAAAGTATAATGTAATTGTGTGGTTCAACTAAATAAACAGTAAAATGTGTACAGTTTATTATTATTATTATTATTATTTTCAAATTCATTATTTTTAAGTGAAAACCTATAATGAATTTTTTTTTAAATGCTTTCTGTAAATGCAATTTGTGTATGTTCTTACTGATGTATACTACTGGTAACTGGATTCCAGTGAGAAGCAGTGCTCCTTTTTGCCCGGATACAAGTGACCTCAACACAGACATGTTCCTGATTGGTGAGTCAATATCTGAGCTACTAACACAAGTTTAAAATCGGTTAAGTACAGATTAGTTTGATCATATTTAATATTGTGTGTATATATGTAAAAGAACACATAGCCCTCATAGCCCTGTACCCGTAAAGCCCCACCAAGGCAAAGGGACCATGGGCCAGAAGCCACTCAGCCCCCCATGGTACAGCCAGTATCTAGCAGGCCAGTGATGCAGATCAGCCACAGCCCACTTCAATGGGGCAGTTTTTCCACCACTGGCTCTGGTGTGTGTCACTGGATAGCCTTAATACCCAACACACTCCTTAGTGCCATCATTCCACCTTCAACCGCTACGTTTGGTCCAATGCCTTGTGTCTGCCCTCAATCCAACAGAACCAGTGAGAGTCATTCCTAGTGGATGGCTCGGTGTCCTTATTTGGCCTTTGAAACTTTCCATCTTCTGATTCACTGAGGTGTCACTTAAGATCTTCTGTCTCCTTGACAGTATCCCACTTCTGACACCAGTGTGGGGTTTGTGTTCAAGAAAGTGGGGACAACATGGCTCTTGTTAGCTCAATGGTCTTTGTTTAACACACACACACAAAAAAAACCAGAACAGTCTCTTCCTCGGGGGAGGGGCACTGTCATTTAAGCTGCTCTTCATAGCCCCGCACAACTTATACTAATGGCGATTTTCTACTGCATGTTACCTACTCTACTTGACTCTACTCTGCTCTACTTGCATTTTGGGCCCTGAAATCTGGGTTTTCTGGTAGAACAGCTGCCCCCACCCCTGAAGTGTAACTGGTGATGTCACAAACAGACACTAAAGGGAACCAGGGATTTTGGAAACCAAAACAACTGCAGGGGTAACACTAAGCATTTTACTCATCATGTATTCACATTGTTGTTGTTGTTGTTGTTTGGGACTGAACACAGCTCCGTAATCAGTTCTGACAGATCAGTAGAGTTTGTTCCTTCCTTGTTGCAGCGTCCAGCTCTCGCTGGATTCTTTCGTCGGCCACCAATCCAAGGAGCATTTCAACCTCTTCAAAAGATCATGCCATAATTTTACGAGCTGCTGTCGTGAGTCAGTCAAAAACAAACGGGATCTCTGCTTCAGCTGGAGATTTTACAGATGGAGAGTTGGTGCTGGACGTCCCTCTGGCCAATCAGCACTCTGCAAATTTTACACATGCAGTTTAGTCCCTATTTCAACTTGAAAACACAAATGAGCAAGTACTAAAAAAAGGACCCGGTGCCAGGTATCAAGTTTCTCAAATGGAAAAGCAAGAAACAGAGTAGAGCTGAGTCTGATAGAGTAGGTACCATGCAGTGGAAAAGCACCATGAACAAACTTGTTGGGACCAGGGGTGTAGATGCCACAATTAAAATCTATTCTCCTCATTCAAATCTCCTGGTAATTCATTTCTCTACAGAGAACTATTTCTCATCGACACTGTGATGTTTCTCAGTCTGATGCTGTATCTCCTGAATGTGTGTGTGTATGTGTGTGTGTTACAGGTTGTCTAGGTGTACAGTTCTCTTGGCTGTATTCTGTGTATGATAATTTGTTATCTGTGCTGAGGTTCACTCTGTGGCTGCGATGTGAGGCTGGAGTGTGTCCAGCTGACCTTCAACAACACACACCCTACTGCAGATACACTACTCACACGCGAGAAACCGGAGAACCTGCGGATGCACTTGACCGGTGAGAGGGGGAAAACAAACAGGGAGAGAGAAAGTGAGAAAGAAGTGGAGGGGGAAATGTGCTTGTGTGTGGGTGTGGGTGTGTGTGTGCGCGTGTGTGTGTGTGTGTGAGAGAGAGAGAGAGAGAGAGAGAGAGAGAGAGAGAGAGAGAGAGAAAAGCAGGGATAGACCAGATGAGATGTAGGAGTGAAATTATCTCAGCAGGAGAACATTTTAAAGATAATTTA
Organism: Hoplias malabaricus; assembly: GCF_029633855.1. Taxonomy (NCBI): domain Eukaryota; kingdom Metazoa; phylum Chordata; class Actinopteri; order Characiformes; family Erythrinidae; genus Hoplias; species Hoplias malabaricus. The sequence goes on from NC_089820.1 coordinate 69,330,017, forward strand.
ACCTCACAGTGGAGATTAAATACACTTAGAGAAAATATAAACATAGGAACCTCACCTGTGTGTGTGTGTGTGTGTGTGTGTGTGTGTGTGTGAGTGTGTGTGTGTGTTTAGATGCTGTCTGCAACATCGGAGGTGCTTTGAGGATCTTGAAAATAGAAGCTGCAGACAAACACCACCAACACACATCAATAACACCTGTGACTACTTGACCAACAATAGCTGCGGTATACACATACACACACACACACACACCATACACTTGTGACTACCTAACCAATTACAGCCGTGGTACACACAAACAAATACAAAGTTTTCCATACATTGTGGGGACATTACATTGAATTATGTTAACTACTGCAGTGTAACCCTAACTTTAACAATGACCTTAATCTTAAACCTTACTTTAACCTCATACTAGCTTTAATCATAACTATTAGAGCTGGAAAATGTATGTATTTATTATATTGGAATCTCATCCTGAGCTGTGGCTTTAATTCTAGTCTACGCAAACCAGAGGAGTATCTTCACAGGTTTCACTGAGGACATTTAGCTTCTGTATTAAACGTTTATAATTACACCAATCAGAGGCAATCAAACACTGTGCTGTTGGCATCTAACAACCACCGTCCGGTACTTTACATTCAGCACTCAGAATTAAAGCCAGATCTTCTTGGAATTCTTTGTTAAAAACAAGACTGGGCCTTAATTTAGAGACAATAATTAGAGTTTAACTCATAAGCACAGTATACAGAAAAATCCCAATAATTTCCCTTTCCCAGTCAAACACTGACACTTACACGAAGAATACAGAATGGAAATATATATATCTTAAAGTATCATATCCTTATTTGACTTATTTGACGTATTTTTTTCTGACTCCTGCAGACTCACTCGATTCGTGTGAGGAAGGGTTCTGTTTGTGTGACAGGGAAGTCATATCCTGCATCTCATCCCACTCCCATCTTCTGCACCATACACAGCTGGAGAACAGCAGCGCAGGTGAGGAGCTTAATACACAGCCTCTTAACATAACTTCATTGGCCAAAAGTATGTGGACACCTGCTAATCCAGTGATTCTTCAGAACTGAAGAGTGTTAGGTGTAGAGACATGTCTCAGTGTAATTTAGTTGTATGAACAATGACCTACAGTAAAGTACAAGTACTCTCTCTCTCTCTCTCTCAGGTTTTGCTTATAATTACACCATTACCACTGATATGGTCAACTTCAATGGAACTGGTGAGAGAGACTGAAACACACACACACACACACTTATATTCTCATTCTCTCTCTCTCTCTCTCTCTCTCTCTCTCTCTCTCTCTCTCTCAGAATGGGAGGAAGAATCCCCTCTGATTTCAGATGTGGATTTCATACCAAAAGGTGGACAGAGATTGTTTTTAACAAAATATTATTATTTTTACAGTAACTTACCTGCTACCTTTAACCCTTTCCTGACCTCTTTTCTATATCAGAGCTATATGATGAGAATGGAACTGTAGGCAATTCCACTGACTGGTTTTCACTGAACAACAACACTCAGAGTAACCACACCTTCAGCCCAGGGGATTCTGGGATGCCTGCTCCGGGTAAATCATTCCAAAAAGTTTTCTTTAAAGAACCTGGTTTCAGGTGGAAACACTGAACTTCATTAAAACAACTTCTTCATGTTATTCCTATACAGTTTGGTGTCTGTGTTTGTGTTTATGTGCTTGTATATGAATCTTCAGCCCCTAGATGTATCTGTGAGACAAATAAACCTTGTCCATATGTATGTAGACACCCCTATGGGTGCATTCAAGGTCATGGGACACAGTCTGCACAATCTTCACAGACATGGCCCAAGGTCTGCGTACACAATGCAAACCGTGTACCAGAGCAGTGGAACTGTGTTCTCTGGAGCGATGTAGCTCCATGCAGTACACCCTTGGTACCGGTTGATGTGGGCTTTTTGATCCAGAGCTAATCATTCAACATCAGCATCCTTGTTTAAAATTTCCTTGCTGTTTCTTTAAAATAAATATCTGTGTGTTTTGCTAATCATCCTGTGCATCATTCTTCAGGAGCAGAGGAGCAGGAGAGAGAGGAAGAAGAGGGTGAGTGGTGGAGAGGAGAGAAAGAGAGGACAGAAGGAGCGGCGCAGCAGACGACTGAGGTCATTAACGGTGGGTGTGGGTCCCTCTGTCTCCAGAGTGGATTTATTTCTGAAACCTAAGCTTTCACAGAAAATACAGTGAGACTAAGGAGTCGCTACAGAGTTGTTAAAGCCACACTAGGTCAGATTAGTTATTCCTCCTCCTGGGCTCCCCCTACAATTGCAGAGTGCAGTTCACTTTTACAACACTGTACAGAAATATGTGGGTTCCTGCCTGTTTTCAAAAGTTACACTTACAGTTTCAAAAGTTGCTTTTTCTGCAGTGCTGAGCCCAGATTCGCAGCAACAGAGGCTCTATTCTCCTTCACAATGGCATCCCAGTTGTTTGAGGCTGTAATTTTAAGGTAGAAATACTAGTCTATATCTAGTGTTGCTTTAACAACGATCTACAGATATATTAAGGTAAAAGTACAGCGATATTAAAGAGACAATACACAAATTATAAGGAGGTAATACAGAGATATTAAAGAGACAATACACAAACTATAAGAAGGTACTACAGAGATATTAAAGAGACAATACACAAACTATAAGGAGGTACTACAGAGATATTAAAGAGACAATACACAAACTATAAGGAGGTACTACAGCGATATTAAAGAGACAATACACAAACTATAAGAAGGTACTACAGAGATATTAAAGAGACAATACACAAACTATAAGAAGGTACTACAGAGATATTAAAGAGACAATACACAAACTATAAGGAGGTACTACAGAGATATTAAAGAGACAATACACAAACTATAAGAAGGTACTACAGAGATATTAAAGAGACAATACACAAACTATAAGAAGGTACTACAGAGATATTAAAGAGACAATACACAAACTATAAGGAGGTACTACAGCGATATTAAAGAGACAATACACAAACTATAAGAAGGTACTACAGAGATATTAAAGAGACAATACACAAACTATAAGAAGGTACTACAGAGATATTAAAGAGACAATACACAAACTATAAGGAGGTACTACAGAGATATTAAAGAGACAATACACAAACTATAAGAAGGTACTACAGAGATATTAAAGAGACAATACACAAACTATAAGAAGGTACTACAGAGATATTAAAGAGACAATACACAAACTATAAGGAGGTACTACAGAGATATTAAAGAGACAATACACAAACTATAAGAAGGTACTACAGAGATATTAAAGAGACAATACACAAACTATAAGAAGGTACTACAGAGATATTAAAGAGACAATACACAAACTATAAGAAGGTACTACAGAGATATTAAAGAGACAATACACAAACTATAAGGAGGTACTACAGCGATATTAAAGAGACAATACACAAACTATAAGAAGGTACTACAGAGATATTAAAGAGACAATACACAAACTATAAGAAGGTACTACAGAGATATTAAAGAGACAATACACAAACTATAAGGAGGTACTACAGAGATATTAAAGAGACAATACACAAACTATAAGAAGGTACTACAGAGATATTAAAGAGACAATACACAAACTATAAGAAGGTACTACAGAGATATTAAAGAGACAATACACAAACTATAAGGAGGTACTACAGCGATATTAAAGAGACAATACACAAACTATAAGAAGGTACTACAGAGATATTAAAGAGACAATACACAAACTATAAGAAGGTACTACAGAGATATTAAAGAGACAATACACAAACTATAAGGAGGTACTACAGAGATATTAAAGAGACAATACACAAACTATAAGGAGGTACTACAGAGATATTAAAGAGACAATACGCAAACTATAAGGAGGTAAGAGAGAGATATATGAGGCACTTTTTGTAACTTCGTTTTGACGGGTCATTTGGGCCAATCAGAGCGTGCCACGTCATCAAGCCCCGCCCCCTTTTGGAAGGGAAGTCCCGCCCCCGTTTAGTCAAACGTCCTAAACAGTTATGAACTGGAGACACCTCCTACTTGAACACATCCACTTATGATGAAGCTCTTCCCCTGTAAGTAAAGTACAATATGTTATTCATAATTTTGTGTGTATTTCCTAGTCCTAATTGAAGCTTTTTGTATTTTTTCATCCTTAGATTTCAGTAAAAACAATCTGAAACTATTATGATGCTACTTTCTACGAATGCTGTCGTCTGTGAAGAGCCATCGACTGTTGACTCAAGAATGTAAAACTTATTTTATTTAAAGTTTATTTAATCATTTGCTTTATTGTATTAGTCAAATGGCGCAAAAACGCCCTAACAACGAGGTTTTAAACAATGAAGCTAAGAAGCCTAACATCAGTCCTTTTTCACATGATTTAAATAGCACTCAGATAATCTGCGAACTAAAACGCAGTATTTCAAAATTAGAAGCTAAATTGAATGAACACGAAACGTACACAACTCTGAATCCTTTTCTGTTAGAAGCTGTAAATCAGCTTAATGACAGTTTGTCAGTAAATCCAACCCAAAACTTTGAATGTTTAACGTCTCCTGTTAATACCTCAGAAAATACAGCTAAAAGTTTGGATGATGTTTTCTTTGAACTGGAGCACAGCTTATCGAAATTACAAAACACACTCAATGAATACGACACGTGTACAACTCTGAATCCTTTTCTGTTAGATGCTGTAAAACAGCTTAATGACAGTTTGTCAGAACCTTCTAAGCCAACCACAGACTTTGAATGTTTAACGTCTCCTGTTAATACATCAGAAAATAATCCTGAAATTTTGTCAGATTTTTTCTATGAACTAAATCAAAGTCTTTTGAGATTAAATGATAATCTGATAAACTTAAGTCAAAATTCATTAACCAGTCCTGATTATCATGACAATTCTCCTCCTTCACCTAATACTGAGAATAACCCCAATGACAATTCTCCTCCTCCTTCACCTAATATTGAGAATAACCCCAATGACAATTCTCCTCCTCCTTCACCTAATACTGAGAATAACCCCAATGACAATCCACCTGACGATGGTGATGTACAAACGGGAGGTGATCTTGACCCAAATATCAATATAAATCGCTTAGACAGATTCCGCACCACTGAAATTAGAAGAAGGATAAACTTTTTTTCTCTCGGTAACGTCGACAGCTTTGCAGAATTTTACAATTATGTTCTTGAGATTTTAAATGAAATGCTCAATGTTGCCAATGGTGAAATAGTTGGACCGAGTGATGGTGTGTTTGTAGAAATTCAGGGTGATTCGCTCAATGTTTCGTCGCGTGTTCAGATAAATGATGGGGGTATCGATCTGAATTCCTTTCTGATGTTGTTTGAAAACTCCATCCAGAGTAAATTTGAAATACTTTCCGATGAAACTTTACAATTAGTTATTCGGATTGTGCACGCTCCTCAGGGTGGAGGGAAAAAAAAGCTATCGGGTATCTTCAGCACAGATTTTATTAAAATTACAATATGAATATTAAAAATTCAACCAGTTTGAAGCGGTAAATCTAGGAGATTTAAAAGCAGGTTCAAGATTAGAGGAATCATAACTTGTAGGGGAGGAAGCAGGGGTAGAATACAACGTTTTGGATTTTTTAACATCAGATATTTTACGTCTAACCCCTGCATTAGGAATGGTTGAAAATGGAATGTTTAAGTTAGCGACAGTTTGTAACAGTTCACCCCAGCCTAAAGGTCTCCGGTCATCAGATACTTTTTGAGGAGCTGTGAGATTTTTAATCAAATCCAACATGTGTGATCCTTTTACTGTTTGACCATTGAAAATAAATTCACCTTCATCATTCCATGAAGCTACATCATCAGACTTTAATATTTTCCCCATGATGTAAGAAGCATTTTTTCTGGTTCTGGCTGGAACATTTGCTATAACCTCTTTAATAATTTCATCTTTGGTTGTTTGTAAATCCTCCGTCAAAGGTTTATTTTCAGTCGCCTCCGTCGACGGTTTATTTTCAGTAGGTAGGGAAAGGGTTATTTGAGACGTTTCCTCTTCCCCCTGTTTGACGATGTTTAAAAATCGTTGCAAGGCTGATGCATAAAGTTTAGCCTTTTCATAAGGAATCAAATCAGATCTGTTCAATATATGACGCATCACATCGTCTATATCATTTTCCACCATTTTTCTAACAGTTTCTTTTCCACTCGTCATGTTTTTAAGTTTATCTAATTGGTGTTGAGGCACCAAATACATCTTATCAGCGGTTTCCATGTTATCTCTGACCAGATGTTATTAAACTGCTGATGAAGGACTGCGACACTTAATAAAGGGAGAAGAAATCCTCCGGATTGGTTAACAGATTTTCTTTTAGTCTCCACAGATGTTCTTTTATTAGCAAATAGTTTAATTAATTTTTTCTGTCTTTTAAACTGATGATATTGACGAGACGTTAAAGGTATGTTTCCTCTCAATATATTTAGGGCTAATTCGCAGATGGCTAATATGAGATCTGAGGAAGCTTTATGTAATATAACCTTCCTTTCTCCAGGGGTAGCATGAAATAGAGATGTCAACATCTGAACATTTCTCTTTAGACGCGCAGACATTTTTCAGTACTTTACAAATTTTTTCTTTGGAATATACACTGCAGGATTCTCCCACGCAAACAATCCTGACCTGAGACGAAGTTCATCTGGCGTTGATGCTTTTAAATCTACAAATAAATACCCATAAGGTCTAGCAGTTGCTTCTTGGTAACATTCTAAAAAGTATTTGTTGTTTCCCGGATACATTTGACGTGCCAGTATGCTTATCTGTAGTTTATCTCTAGGATTTTTAAAAAGCACCATATAGTTGGTGTTTAAGTTGATGGTTCTGCTACTTTTTCCTTGAAAAAACAGATTTTGAACCAAATAGATGACGCTCAGGTTTCTGTGGTGTGTATATTTTGTAAAAGCCTTCTCTACCTCCTCGTTCTTGCTAGCTGTTTCCATCAGATCATCGATTACCAATAAATTTGTTTTGTGCGGTGGAAAGAGTTCATCATCACACAAAGAGTCGGGTATTCCTTGAACAAAACGTATGTTTATTTTGTTCAGCAGTTCATCATAGAGAGGTTGCCAGCACGTATAACACCATACAATTTGATCCGGGGTTTTTGACATGGAATCCTTACAATTTTCCAACAACATTTTGATAAAAAAAGATTTTCCACTATTGCTTGGTCCACACACTATACAAGAAAAAGGAAGCTGAAGTCTAGAATCAAATCCCCTTGGATGAATCATTTTTAGTTAGTTATTTAATATCCGTATGGTAATGTTGTGAAATCGGGTAAGAGAACACGTTTATCGTACACAACTCTGAACCTTTTCATCAGTGATTTGTTTTTTAAGTGAAAGCCTCTTTTATCTCTCACAATTTGATTGTGGGTAGTCATAATTTCAGCGTTAGAATTAGGATTTTTCACATGTTCATTAACCAGTTCTGTCAAGGATTTCAAGTTAACAATTTCACCATTGGTGTAGTTTAAAGTAATACCCTTAACTTTCATCGTAGTCTTCCCTTTGAGAGTGCGGTAACCATAGGTTTTCAGACCCCCGCTGACAAATTCTACTATTTGATCACCTGTGTCCAATTCACTCGTAAGGCCTCCTAAGTAATCACTTAGAGGAGGCATCCAGTCACCTTCTTTACTTTTGAAAATGACGCTGTCAGTATCAGTGTATAAGCATCTCTGCTGTAGTTGATCTATCACATTGTATAATTCAAGTCTAGCATAGGCTGTGGTGAAAATACCTATAAATACATTAGCGTTACCCGGTTTGAGACATCTATCGTCTGCGTAACGCCACTGCACCAATGCCACCTCCTGATTCAGAAAGGAGAAATGACTTACGTTATACATATCCGAGAATATGAATTGTAAAAACTCACTAGGGTCTTTGATCAGTGTAGTGTTTGTCCTGTCTGTTCTCTGACACATTTTTCCCCATAAAGAATTCAAAGCCAGTTTAGCCACAGATCTCTGCGCAGGATGAACTTCAATGCGTGATTGTTCTAGTTTGATCCCTTCATTCTCCTCATACTTTTGAATGTACTCTTTTTTATCGGCCTCATTCACCACCCAGGAGGGATAACCTGAACTCTCCTGTTTTGTCTGCAGAAACCTGTCGATGTATTCTGTAAACAAATATTTCGAATGATTAGGGAAGTGCCATATTTCAAAAACCTTCAACACTCTGTACCCCTTCTCAATGGCTTTCATCACCTCAACGCTACACCAACTACCTGTCAGGGCCCTCTCCTCATCCGAGTGTTTACAGTTTTGCATTTGTTGTTCAGCACATGTCCGACACAAAGGAAACAAGAGTTTGCTTTTCACTCTATAAGGGAGAACAGGGGCCCACAAGCCCTTAGGGGGGAGAACTTTTGCTCTAATAAGCCCGAAATATTTTTCCAAGGGTTGGAAATCACGAAAGATGATAGTGGGGTGACCCACGGGGTACCTCTTTGTTTTATTTACATAAGGATAGAGGGACGTGAAATCATAGTAATCAATCCTTTCACCGGGCTGTGCTACATAATGGAGAATTGTTGCGGAGAATACAAATTACCAGACATAAGTTTAGTGTTGAGCTCGTAGCAATGGTTAGTGAAACGGCCCCAATCGTTTCGATGTAGCGTTAAAACTTCTGTGGCATCTTTACAACTCTCTGTTGAGCTGTTGAAAAATGATACGCTGTCTCTCTCATGATCAAAATTAAATCCCAAGTACAATCCATTTCTTAATTGAAATGTTTTAACCTTGTCTGCTTCAGAGATCCGTGAAGATGTACGGCTAAGAGATGAGGGTAACTTTCTTGGAGCTTGTAAAATATTAGCCATCACGTCTGTTCTTGTTTGTTCTTAATCTAAAAAATAAAAATAAAATAAATAAATAAATATATAACATTTTTAAAATGAAATATAAAGTAATATTCTTAAATTATTCTTATTTTACGTTATAAATGTCAGTTCTTACCTTTTGGTTCCAGTCCGAACAGTATATCATCCAAAGTTGAATGTCAGCGTGTAATGCGTAGATTTTTGAGCTCCTAGATATACTGAGTCACTTATCGTAAACTTTTCTGACGTACAGCGAGGAGGAGGGTTTAGGAGGGGCAGCGTTAAGACATCTTCAAATGTCATTTTTTATCGTATGAAAACAGTATGTTTTGGGGTGTGGGTCATAGACCGGGGGAGAAAATGAACGATTTTAAAACAATCTTTAATCACTAAAACACCATTAATCATTTAGAACTTGGAGTTAGAAAATTAAAAATTTACTTATGTATACCCTGTATGTGTGTGTGTGGGGGGTACGTGCGTGTGTCATAACCGTTTGAGGGGGGGGGTTTGAGACCGTTGGACGATTCCTGTAATTCCAAAGTGGTGGGGGGTTCACTTATGTGTGTGCGCGCGATAAAAGGGTTGGGGGGGTTCACTTATGTGTGTGCGCGCGATAAAAGGGTTGGGGTGGTTGATCGTTAGCGATTACGGTAGCGAGTGTGCGACTGATAAAGCGTAGCTCGTGACTTGACACCTGTGATGAAACAGAGCCTGTGCGCGCGTGTGTGCGCGATAAAGGGGTGGGGGGCTCGCGTATGTGCGCGCGCGATAAAGGGGTTCATCGTGGGGGGTCGTAGATATCTATAATAAAACAGAGCGAAGGGCGGGAATTACGGTTAAAATACACGTTTATGATTGGTTGAGGGGAGGGCGGGAAATCCGGGGGTAAAATACACGCTTGTGATTGGACGAAGCGAGGGCGGGACTTTTGAACAAGGGCGGGAAAATACACGCTTATGATTGGTCGATGACAGGGCGGGACTTCCGAGCAAATAAACGCTTCTGATTGGACGAGAGGGCGGGACTTCCTGTCAAATACACGCTTCTGATTGGACAAGGGGGCGGGACTTCCCTTCCAAAAGCTTGATGACGTGGCACGCTCTGATTGGCCCAAATGACCTGTCAAAACGAAGTTACAAAAAGTGCCTCATATATCTCTCTCTGAGGTACAACAGAGATATTAAAGAGACAATATGCAAACTATAAGGAGGTACTACAGAGATATTAAAGAGACAATACGCAAACTATAAGAAGGTACTACAGAGATATTAAAGAGACAATGCACAAACTATAAGGAGGTACTACAGAGATATTAAAGAGACAATACGCAAACTATAAGGAGGTACTACAGAGATATTAAAGAGACAATACGCAAACTATAAGAAGGTACTACAGAGATATTAAAGAGACAATGCACAAACTATAAGGAGGTACTACAGCGATATTAAAGAGACAATACACAAACTATAAGGAGGTACTACAGAGATATTAAAGAGACAATATGCAACTATAAGGAGGTACTACAGAGATATTAAAGAGACAATACACAAACTATAAGGAGGTACTACAGAGATATTAAAGAGACAATACGCAAACTATAAGGAGGTACTACAGAGATATTAAAGAGACAATATGCAACTATAAGGAGGTACTACAGAGATATTAAGGAAGAAATACAGGGTTTGTATTGTAAGTAAAGAGATATTAAAGTGGCAAGAATTATAATTTTAATTTGCTTCTGTTCTTGTGGTGTAGTCACATTGCTGCAGACAGTGGAGGAGGAGAGAGTGAATGAAACAGAGGGCGAGGAAAGCTATTTATCCACTTTTCCCCATAATGCTACTGGCCTGCTGCTGAATGGTAAACAAACTATAAATACATCAAATCACAAGGTACATAAAATAACCATTAAATCTAATAAAGCTGTTCTCTCCTGTGTCCTGGGAACCCCACCAGGGCCGGAAGGTTCTGTTCTTTCTGTTCCTGCTGGAAAGCTGCTATTAAGAACATTTACAGAACATTTTATGTGCCATAAAAGCCTGCAGTTTAAAGTAAGGGCTGACGCTAGTGGTTATTTCTGTCTGAAACTGGAGCATTGCATATTTTTATTTTCTCAGTTACAGCCATAGTTCCGACTTTCAGAGTTCTGCCTTTAAGGTCTAAAGAAACAGAAGCCACGTATGATCCGTGTTTAAAGTACACTTTATGGTCATCAGCGTGGTGAAGATGCGGCAGTGAGGCTTGTGTGCAGCTGCAGAACTGTTTCCTAGAACTGTTACACTCAGTTCATTTTTCTATATATAGATTATACACAGTGTCCATAAAGCAGCTGAGTTCACTAAGTATAAAGAGACATATCCATGGGTTGCAGGTGACGTCACTATGTACAGTAGCTGCAACATTCAGTACCTATTCATTACTCATACAAATAAAAACTGTGATTCTAAAATAGATTTATTTTTGCTTTCAACATTTTTGGTCCTCATTCAGACGTTAAAAGTAAGCGTAGATCCCTCACTGATTTATCCACATCGTGTTGATAACAGAACAGAAGAGGCTTGGACAGCATCTGAAATAGTGCTATGCATAATTGTATTATCTGTGATGTGCACTAAAAACACTGCACTGATACAGTGCACTAATTTGACACAGAAATGTGAACAATACACAACTCTCAGAGCACAGGGACATCAAATTATTGCTAAATTATTGCTAAAATGAATAAATGCTAATCAAATCAAATCAAATTTATTTATATAGCGCTTTTCACAACTGATGTTGTCACAAAGCAGCTTCACAGAATTCCAGTAAGACAAGATTTGACATGAAATGTAAAGACAAATGTAAAACCCTCAAGTGAGCAAGCCAGGGGCGACAGTGGCAAGGAAAAACTCCCCCAGCTGAGGAAGAAACCTTGGGAGGAACCAAGGCTCACAAGGGGTGACCCATCCTCCTCTGGTCAATCTACTGGTGATGATAGTTAGTAGTCCATGAGAACTTCAGTGTAGGGACAGCTTCAAGGCACTTGGTGGTTGCTGGAGCGTGGGCAGCTGGTCTGAAGCGTGGAGGAGGATCTCGACAGTCATCCATCAGTGTCCAGACAGACAGGTGGGCAGTCGTTTACTCGGAAAGATGTAAAGGGATGGAATTAGTTTTGAACTGTTTTGTGTTTGTAAAGTAGAAAATATAAAAATTTCCAGAGTGTGGCTAATGACTCCGGCAGATCTGACTATGACAGCATTAACTAAAAGGAGAGAACCAGCCCAGCTGGCCACCAACGTCAAAAGACGTTGATATGTGGTTGAATGTTGGTCGTGACGTCGGATGACCAAAATTTTACGTCAGGGTAACGTCTAATACCGATGTTAAACTGACGTAAGAAACTGACGACATATGACACTGATATTTTGTTAGTTTTAAGTCATGATATTATGTAACCACAATCCAACGTCTAATAAACGTCATATCCTCATGTCAAATAGACGTAAAATACCAACATTTAGTTGTAAGGTTTGGTGACCAAATACCAACGTCTGATTAACGTCTGGATTTTAACGTCAGTTCAACCTGCCATTCTAACATCAATAGACGTTGATAATTTGTTGGTTTTAAGTAGTGATGTTATGCAACCAAAATCCAACATCTTCCAAACGTCACATCCTGATGTCAAATTGACGTAAATTACCAACATTAAGCTGTAAAGTACGGTGACCAAATCCCAACGTCTGATAAACATCTGAATTTTAACGTCAGTTCAACCTGCCATTCTAACATCAATAGACGTTGATAATTTGTTGGTTTTAATTTGTGATGTTATGTAACCAAAATCCAACATCTTCCAAACATCACATCCTGATGTCAAATTGACGTAAATTACCAACATTAAGCTGTAAGGTATGGTGACCAAATCCCAACGTCTGATAAACGTCTGAATTTTAACGTCAGTTCAACCTGCCATTCTAACATCAATAGACGTTGATAATTTGTTGGTTTTAATTTGTGATGTTATGTAACCACAATCCAACATCTTCCAAACATCACATCCTGATGTCAAATTGACGTAAATTACCAACATTAAGCTGTAAGGTATGGTGACCAAATCCCAACGTCTGATAAACGTCTGGATTTTAACGTCAGTTCAACCTGCCATTCTAACATCAATAGACGTTGATAATTTGTTGGTTTTAAGTAGTGATGTTATGTAACCAAAATCCAACATCTTCCAAACGTCACATCCTGATGTCAAATTGACGTAAATTACCAACATTAAACTGTAAGGTATGGTGACCAAATCCCAACGTCTGATAAACGTCTGAATTTTAACATCAGTTCAACCTGCCATTCTAACATCAATAGACGTTGATAATTTGTTGGTTTTAAGTAGTGATGTTATGTAACCAAAATCCAACATCTTCCAAATGTCACATCCTGATGTCAAATTGACGTAAATTACCAACATTAAACTGTAAGGTATGGTGACCAAATCCCAACGTCTGATAAACGTCTGGATTTTAACGTCAGTTCAACCTGCCATTCTAACATCAATAGACGTTGATAATTTGTTGGTTTTAAGTAGTGATGTTATGTAACCAAAATCCAACATCTTCCAAACGTCACATCCTGATGTCAAATTGACGTAAATTACCAACATTAAACTGTAAGGTATGGTGACCAAATCCCAACGTCTGATAAACGTCTGAATTTTAACGTCAGTTCAACCTGCCATTCTAACATCAATAGACGTTGATAATTTGTTGGTTTTAAGTAGTGATGTTATGTAACCAAAATCCAACATCTTCCAAACTCACATCCTGATGTCAAATTGACGTAAATTACCAACATTAAGCTGTAAGGTATGGTGACCAAATCCCAACGTCTGATAAACGTCTGGATTTTAACGTCAGTTCAACCTGCCATTCTAACATCAATAGACGTTGATAATTTGTTGGTTTTAAGTAGTGATGTTATGTAACCAAAATCCAACATCTTCCAAACGTCACATCCTGATGTCAAATTGACGTAAATTACCAACATTAAGCTGTAAGGTATGGTGACCAAATCCCAACGTCTGATAAACGTCTGGATTTTAACGTCAGTTCAACCTGCCATTCTAACATCAATAGACGTTGATAATTTGTTGGTTTTAAGTAGTGATGTTATGTAACCAAAATCCAACATCTTCCAAACGTCACATCCTGATGTCAAATTGACGTAAATTACCAACATTAAGCTGTAAGGTATGGTGACCAAATCCCAACGTCTGATAAACATCTGAATTTTAACGTCAGTTCAACCTGCCATTCTAACATCAATAGACGTTGATAATTTGTTGGTTTTAAGTAGTGATGTTATGTAACCAAAATCCAACATCTTCCAAACGTCACATCCTGATGTCAAATTTACATAAATTACCAACATTAAGCTGTAAGGTATGGTGACCAAATCCCAACGTCTGATAAACGTCTGAATTTTAACGTCAGTTCAACCTGCCATTCTAACATCAATAGACGTTGATAATTTGTTGGTTTTAAGTAGTGATGTTATGTAACCAAAATCCAACATCTTCCAAACGTCACATCCTGATGTCAAATTTACATAAATTACCAACATTAAGCTGTAAAGTATGGTGACCAAATCCCAACGTCTGATAAACGTCTGAATTTTAACGTCAGTTCAACCTGCCATTTTAACATCAATAGACGTTGATAATTTGTTGGTTTTAAGTAGTGATGTTATGTAACCAAAATCCAACATCTTCCAAACGTCACATCCTGATGTCAAATTGACGTAAATTACCAACATTAAGCTGTAAGGTATGGTGACCAAATCCCAACGTCTGGTAAACATCTGAATTTTAACGTCAGTTCAACTTGCCATTCTAACATCAATAGACGTTGATAATTTGTTGGTTTTAAGTAGTGATGTTATGTAACCAAAATCCAACATCTTCCAAACGTCACATCCTGATGTCCAATTGACCTAAATTACCAACATTAAGCTGTAAGGTACGGTGACCAAATCCCAACGTCTGATAAACGTCTGAATTTTAACATCAGTTCAACTTGCCATTCTAACATCAATAGACGTTGATAATTTGTTGGTTTTAAGTAGTGATGTTATGTAACCAAAATCCAACATCTTCCCAACGTCACATCCTGATGTCAAATTGACGTAAATTACCAACATTAAGTTGTAAGGTATGGTGACCAAATCCCAACATCTGATAAACGCCTGAAATTTAACGTCAGCTCAATGTGCCATTCTAACATCAATAGACGTTGATAATTTGTTGGTTTAAAGTTGTCCTATTATGTGACCAAAATCCAATATCTTCCAATCATCACATCCTGACGTCAAATTGATGTAAAATACCAACATTTAGTTGTAAGGTATGGTGACCAAGACCCAACATCTTGTAAACGTCAAACTTCTAATGTCAGATCAACCTGCCATTCTAACATCAATAGACATTGATAATTTGTGGGTTTTAATTTGTGCTGTTATGTAACCAAAATACAACATTTTCCAAACGTCACATCCTGATATCAAATTGATGTAAATTACCAACAATAAGCTGTAAGTTATGGAGACCAAATCCCAACGTTTGATAAACATCTGAATTTTAACGTTAGTTCAACCTGCCATTCTAACATCAATAGACGTTGAAAATTTGTTGGTTTTAATTTGTGATGTTATGTAACCAAAATCCAACATCTTCCAAACATCACATCCTGATGTCAAATTGACGTAAATTACCAACATTAAGCTGTAAGTTATGGAGACCAAATCCCAACGTTTGATAAACGTCTGAATTTTAACGTCAGTTCAACCTGCCATTCAAACATCAATAGACGTTGATAATTTGTTGGTTTTAAGTAGTGATGTTATGTAACCAAAATCCAACATCCTCCAAACATCACATCCTGATGTCAAATTGACGTAAATTACCAACATTAAGCTGTAAGTTATGGAGACCAAATCCCAACGTTTGATAAACGTCTGAATTTTAACGTCAGTTCAACCTGCCATTCTAACATCAATAGACGTTGAAAATTTGTTGGGTTTAATTTGTGATGTTATGTAACCAAAATCCAACATCTTCCAAACGTCACATCCTGATGTCAAATTGACGTAAATTACCAACATTAAGTTGTAAGGTATGGTGACCAAATCCCAACGTCTGATAAACGTCTGGATTTTAACGTCAGTTCAACCTGCCATTCTAACATCAATAGACGTTGATAATTTGTTGGTTTTAAGTAGTGATGTTATGTAACCAAAATCCAACATTTTCCAAACATCACATCCTGATGTCAAGTTGATATAAAAAAATGCCAACTTTAAGTTATAATATAGGGTGACCAGAACCCAACGCCTGGTAAACATTAGACTAATATCAATAGACATTGATATTTTGTTGGTTTTAGGTCGTGGGGTTTAATACTTCAAATTTAACGTCATCTTGATGTAAAATACCTACATTTATTTGTTAGGTATTGGTAATAAAAACCCAGTGTATGATAAACATCATAATCTAAATGTCAACTCAATGTGACATTCTAACAATATTGGATATACTTAGTTGGTTTAAGATGCAACATTCATTCATTCATTTATTAAATGTAACTGCTTATCCACTTTAGGGTTGCAGTGGGTCCGGAGCCTACCTGGAATCAGTGGGGCACTTTTCCTTCACAGTGCGACACACACTCATTCACACACTTATACCTATGGACAGTTTTGAGTAGCCAACTGAGCTACCAACATGTGTTTTTGGACCATGGGAGTAAATTGGAACACCCGGAGAAAACCCACATGAACACAGGGAAAACACACCCAACTAATCACAGACAGTCATGCGGAGCAGGGTTCGAACCTACAGCTGCAGCACCCTAGATTTGTGTGACAGCAACACTACCTGTTGCAGTCCCAAGTTGAATTTTATAAAAAATTCCAAACATCATTCTGATACTCTACCATACTGAAATTAATTAATTAATTAATTCATTGTCTGTAACCGCTAATCCAGTTCAGGGTCGCAGTGGGTCCTGAGCCTACTCAGAATCACTGGGAGCAAGGCAGGAACACACCCTGGAGGGGTCGCCAGTCCTTCGCAGGGTGACACACACTCATACATTCACACCTATGGACACTTTTGAGTCACCAATCCACCTAACAACATGTGTTTTTGGACCTTGGAAGGAAACCTGAACACCTGGAGGAAACCCCCGTAGACACAGGAAAAACACACCAAACTACTCACAGTCACCTGCCGCTCCAGGACCCTAGAGCTGTGTGACAGCGACAGTACCTGCAGCACCATCGTGCTGCCCCAAGCTGCAATGTTAAGAAACCAAAATGCAGTGTGTTCAAAACATTATTCTAATGCCATATTGACATAACATAACAAAATTCAGTTGTGAGATACCATGACCAAAATGTAAAATTATAGAATAAGAAATCATTAAAATCATTTAAAATTAGTTTAAAGAGATCAAAAACTACTGAGATGTTCTTAAGTGGGCAATAATCTGAGCGGTCCAATGGTGGACCAGCAGTGGCCTACCATCAGTGGGTTACCAACATTTTCAAGCCATTTGATAGGTATATGCTTGCCGTCTTAAGAATACAAAACACACTATAAATAAATGCTGTATCGAGTTTGCTACTGAATTGTAATGTATTTTTGAATACAGTATTTTACTGTGTATTGTAATGTATCTTGGGTAACAGACTGGAAGCAGCAATGAAGCTAGCTTTACAGTATTTCACTGTATTGTGAGCTGGGGAGGCTGAGGACTGCAAATGGCATCTAAAGGTGAGTAACTTATTTACACCATTTATTTATCACTTATTTTATTGTTTTGACAACGTAAATATAGCTTAGTTCCAAAATTACATTCGTAATTACATTAGTTCCAAAATACCCCCCCCCCCCCCCTTGGGCAATGGTACAATTTATTTTTGTAACGTCAGTTGTAGGCCTCACTACAAAACAAAACCAGAACAGGACAAGTGAATACTTTTCGTCCAAATAAAAAAAGAGAAAGAATTGTGTTTTTTCATTTAGTTACACCGCGACCCTGAAATGGACGAGCTTAAAAGATGATGATGATAATGATGATGATTTGCGTTAATATTGTTTTATTTTATTTAAATTAGTTAGCGAGAACGGGGCTAACGGTTCCCTGGGGGCGGGGTGACGAGAACAGAGACGGAGAGAAAGAGACAAAACGTATTCAGAGGCTGCAAGCGTTGTCGTACTTTAGGGATTTTGGAACAAAAGTAATGAGTAAATGTATGTTTTAATCATACAGCTCTAAACGTTTCCAACCACATTGTCTTGGTACTGCTTTTTAGCAAGATAGATGGTGCTAGTTATGATAGCCGCGAACATTTAACCAGATAACTCCTGTGGAATTTGCACACTTGTTTGCTCCCAAAAAATGTTAATGTTTTATCGTCGCAGATATCGTCAACTGGCGTTTCCCCCCCTCAAATTAGTCCGTTGGAGGGGATTGAAGCCGGAGACATCACCAGTTTTGTGACGGCTTACAAGCAGGAGACTGAGGGAAAGGTAGGAGAGAAGAGGCGGGAAGAAAACTAAGAGAGGGTTCTGCTCCATTGAAACAGGCTGCCGGTGAAAGTACGGGTCAGTCGTAGCATTATTTATTTATATTTAGCGTAGTAGAGAACGATAATTTGACTGTACAAACAATTGTAAACTCAAAGTCCAGTTTTGGGCTTCTTGCGGGTACTATTCGAGTTTTAGTTAGCTAGCAGAGTAATGCTTTTTAAAGAAGAGAACGGAGGGAAATATAAACATAGAGATGGACAGGGATTCTGGTCATTGATATTGGTCAGTTTGGTAAAATTAGCTACGTTCATTATAACAGAGAATTGTAAACGTAGATGTTGTAGACATTGTAAACATGTAATGTTAGCTACAGACAAACTCCATTCCAGATTATTAGCTAATATATATTTGGAGTGTCAGGTGTGAATGAGGTGCAAGATGGGGGGAGTGAAATAGATTTTACTTTGTGCTGTGTTGAGAATTATAGACTACTGTATTTTGCTGCAGAATTTTGAGCTCCATTCTACGGAGCCCCTAAAGGGATTGGGGGAAAAAATTAAAAAAAGACTATTGTATTTGCGAGGTAACGCAATTGTGTTTGCGAAGGAACGCCAAAGTCTTTTTTTCCCCAGTCCCTTTAGGGGCTCCGTAACAAAGACAATTGTGTATCATAAAACATTTGCAAAGGAGCGCAATGTATTTGCGAGGGAATGCAATAATGTTTGCAAGGGAACACAAAATCAATAGTCTTTTTTTAATTTTTCCCCCAGTCCCTTTAGGGGCTCCATACCATTCCAAATCTGATTTCAGACTCCCATTTTTGTTATTTAGTTTATATAGAGTGTACATTTTAATTGTTTATCAGAGTTTAAGAGTATTGCATTTAAAGTGTCTAAATACTAAATGTTGGCTACCAGTTCTGTGATCACAAATGTAGTGTGTTGGTTTTTGTAATGCATATGAAATGACATCTTATTTCTCTGTACTATATGTTTTAAATGTGGAGAGTCTCGTCGTGCTATGACTTTCAGGAAGTTGGCTGCATTTAAGGCTCACATTTACAGGTATCATTAAAACAGGAAAACTGAAACTAGACCTAGGCTATATCATATAGGTTTTAATTTGACATGTCATTGAAAACTGCAATGGTAAATGTTGAAGACTTAAAATAATTTATATTCTCATCATTTAGGCAAGTGCCACAGTTGCTGATTTTGAAACCCTTAACCTGCTTGTGAGTCCTCTGATTTTTATTCTGGGTATGTATATATAATTGCAAGATACTCCAGAATGACAAAAGTTTAACATTTGAATTAATTACAGTGGAATTTTTGACCAATGCAAGATATTTGCTGACAGTGGAAGGACAAGTGACCTATGTTTGCTCAAGCCTCCATTAATTTCTGGAAAGGCAGCCCTATTCACCTTGTACTAAAATTTCAATTTCCAATATCGACAGGAAATTTCTTTCTTTCTCTCTCTCTACTTGTTTACTTCCTTCTCTGAATTAAACTAGCCTCTATTTCATGTTATCTTACCTGTAATTAAAAGTATTATTATATATAAAAACCTTGAAATATGATAACTTTATTGATGCAGAAACCCCATGTATGAAAATGGATTAAAAAATTCTAAAATTATCTGAAGGTAATTGCTTTTTAATATTTTGACCCGTTTCTGTTGGATAATTCTTTATGAAATTATTATGAAGGGCAGTTACTGTTTACTGTCATTCATTCATCTGTTGCAACCATTTAATTCTAATCAGGGTCATTGTGGGAATCATTTGATGCAGTTGAAATTTTTGCTTTTGATATGTGAAATTAAAGGTCAAATACAGGATTTTCTGATTACTATGATACATTGAAATATTGCATAGCATATCAGTATACATGGCTTTTAGATCAGGTATCAAATTGAAATTGCAGTACTTTTGGGGAAAAAAATGGTTTTGTTGAGTTCGTATTAATATCTATCCTCAGTCTTCACTACAAAAAGTGTGAGCAAGCGACAACTAGGGCTGGGCGATATGACCAAAAATTCATATCTCGATATGCCTAAAAGAAATGGAGATATATGATACGATATGACATTATGAAAGCCATAACAAAATACAATGTCAAAGTATTAGTGTTTATTTTTAGCACCAAATAGGACATGCTGCATTATCTAACTGTAATTATTAATGTAATTCACCCTTTACCTCACTCATTTGCTCTGATTACTTGCAGAAAAATAAAAATAAACATAGCACAAAAAGTAAGAAAATTTGTGTCTGGTTGATTATTTCTTTGTTGTAACAGTACTTCTTGCCAATAAACCTTATACCATTACTGTTAATTTCTCTTTTAAATGGTGCTACATTTGTAAGAAACATGCTTTTGTGAGATGAGCAGTAGAGCTGAGTATGTGGATTGCGACAGTGAAAAATTTGTCAAATACTCACTGCCAGTGCCAAACAGCTTATTTTGTGTAATGGTGTGATGTGGCATCTCCTTCACTTGAAAAATGAGGTTTATCGTCATTGCAAGCAATCTCAATGCAGAAAAAGATATTGAGATGAAATTCTACAACCAGTGGCAATCCCATATCTCCACAGTCTGGGACCAAACTCTAACCTCCAAAATGACAACACTTGCCCCCACAGAGCGGTGTTTATCAGAGACTACCTCCAGAATTTGGTAGTGGAGAGGATGGAATGGCCTGCTAGCTCCTGACCTCAACCCCAATGAACACTTGTGGGATCAGCTTGGGCGTGCTGTTCATGCCACAGTGACCAACACAACCATATGTGTGACCAGCAGTGTGTAACCAGGATGGTGACCATCATGAAGAGAAAGTCCTGGGCTGTTTTGGCTGTTTATGGTTCTTCCACACGCTACTGAAGCTCCTATTTGTTAAAAGAATACATTGTTAAATTGCCAATATGTCTTGTTTCTTCAAACTTCAGTCAGCCAGTCACAACTCACCAAACGAGTCAATGGCAGAATAAACTCTTTGGCATTGGCAGAGAGGATTGGGCTAATGTTTCATTGGCACAACCCACATACTCATTTCTACTGCTCATCCCACAAATGCATGTTCCTTATAAATGTGGCACCATTTCAAAGGGAAATTAACATGATTCCAACAGTATAAGATTTATTGCCAAGAAACATTGTTACAACAAAGATATAATCTACCAAACAAAAATATCCTTATTTTTGTGCTATGTTTAGTTTTAAAAAATGTCTTGCCCATGATGTCATCTGATCTTCCCCTTACTGTATCCTCTTGTGTACAAAATTTTTATTGCAACTTTTTTGTACTTTTATTTCCACATGCTATGTTACTAACTGTGGATTTTTTATTTTTATAGACGCCTCATTGGTAAAAATTCCCAGGGGTGGTAAACGTAGAGAGCAACCAAGAAGTCCTGGACCATGCATCTGTGTGTATCCTTGCTTTAAAGAAACTGATGGACTTTGAATTAAATTTTATTTACAAACCGGATTCCAAAAAAGTTGGGCCACTAAACAAATTGTGAATAAAAACTGAATGCAATGATGTGGAGATGGCAAATGTCAATATTTTATTTTTAATAGAACACAGATGACAGATCAAAAGTTTAATCTGAGTAAATGTAACATTTAAAAAAAATATATGTTCATTCAAAATTTCACAGTGTCAACAAATCCCAACAAAGTTGGGACAAGTAGCAATAAGTGGCAAAAAGGAGGAAATTGAGCATATAACGAACAGCTGGAAGACCAATTAACAATAATTAGGTCAATTGACAACCTGATTGGGTATAAAAAGAGCTTCTCATGGTGTCAGTGTCTCTCTGAAGCCAAGATGGTAAGAGGATCACCAATTTCACCATTGTTGCGCAGAAAGATGTTTGCTGTGCAGCGATACCAGAATGGTGTTACCCAGTGTAAAAAAGCAAAGATTTTTAAGTTATCATCAACCGTGCATAACATCATCAAAAGATTCAGAGAATCTGGAACAATTGCTGTGCATAAGGGTCAAGGCCGTAAAACTCTACTAGATGCTTGTGATCTCCGGGCCCTTAAACATCACTGCACCTTGAACAGGAATGCCACTGTCAAGGAAATAAAAGAATGGGCTCAGAAATACTTCCAGAGAGCATTGTCAGTGAACACAATCCACCGTGCCATCCGCCGTTGCCAGCTGAAACTCTACAGTGCAAAGAGGAAGCCATTTCTAAGCAAGCTCCACAAGCTCAGACATTTGCACTGGGCCAGGGGTCTTTTAAAATGGAGTGTGGCAAAATGGAAGACTGTTCTGTGGTCAGATGAGTCACGATTTGAAGTTCTTTATGGAACACTGGGACGCCATGTCATCCGGACCAGAGGACAGGATAACCCAAGTTGTTATCAACGCTCCGTTCAGAAGCCTGCATCACTGATGGTATGGGGTTGCATGAGTGCTTGTGGCATGGGCAGCTTGCGTGTCTGAAAAGGCACCATTAATGCAGAGAACTATGTTCAGGTTCAAAACATATGTTCAAAACATGCTCAAAACATATGCTCCCATCTAGACGTCATCTCTTTCAGGGAAGACCCTGCATTTTTCAACAAGATAATGCCAGACCACATTCTGCAGCAATCACATCATCATGGCTACGTAGGAGAAGGATCCGGGTACTGAAATGGCCAGCCTGCAGTCCAGATCTTTCACCTATAGAGAGCATTTGGCGCATCATAAAGAGGAAGGTGTGACAAAGAAGGCCCAAGAGGCCTGTATTAGACATGAATGGGAGAGCATTCCTATTTCTAAACTTGAGAAACTGGTCTCCTCTGTCCCCAGACATCTTTTGAGTGTTGTAAGAAGAAGGGGGGATGCCACACAGTGGTAAAAAATGGCCTTGTCCCAACTTTTTTGGGATTTGTTGATGCCATGAAATTTTGAAACAACACATTTTTCCCTTACAAATGATACATTATCTCAGTTTAAACTTTTGATCTGTGATTTGTGTTATATTCTGAATAAAATATTAGATGTTGGCACCTCCAAATCATTGCATTCAGTTTTTATTCACAATTTGTTTAGTGTCCCAACTTTTTTGGAATCCAGTTTGTATTTAAAGGTTCATGTTCAACACAAAACTGACTCTAAGTCAGTAACATGTTGGGTTCACTGATGATATTTGAAATACAAAGTTTTAGCAATCCAGATTACATATTTTTTATTACATTTTTCATGATGTTTTACGGTCACTATTTGTGTTGTCTGGTAAGATCAAAATTCATGTGATATAACGTAATGTTTTACTATAAAGATTTGGGCACCTTTCTTGTAATTCATCAAGGCAATAATGTAATTGGATATTGTGAAGTATTTTTGGTTAGAAAAAAAAGCAAATATCATAAGGGGCAAAAATATTAAGTTCAAGTAAAACATAAATGATTTGAACATGTTATGTAGTACTTGAAATTTGTCCACATTTTGCATATATTCAGTTTTAATAAAGCGTGTTACTGATTTTAATTCTGAATGTAGATTTGGACTTCTTTTGTGTATGTTATGGTTATAGTATTTTTAAAGTATTCATGCTTGGCAGACTTGATTTTTTTTTATTTAATAGTAACAATAATCTTAATACAAAAATATTACGTGCTGGTATTGTTCAGTATATATAAAGAATTGAATGTAATTTAGATACTGTTTGTAATTAGTGTTCCTCTGTAAAAAGGTATTGTTTCTGAAAAAGGCAGTAAATGGCTGGCAATTCTGCTGAAAATATTACTGTACATTTAAATATTTAGAGTAAAACATTGTATTATGCAATTACAGTAGTATTCTGTAAATTTTAAATACAATCTTGTTCCTGTACAAATGCAGTAATTGGCTGGAAACTCTGTTGCCAGGTATTTACTGTAAATCCTAATATTTACAGTTAAGTTTTATTCATTTACAGTAGTATTTTGTAAAGTTGAAATACATTTATGTTCCTGTAAATATACAGTAATTGTCTGGGAGCTCAGCTGATAGTTATTTACTGTAAATCAGTTTTTACAGTAAAGTATTGTATTATTTAATTACAGTAGTATGCTGTAAATGTGAAATACGGTAGTGTTGAGGCTCTATGTCACACCAGTGTTGGGTTTAGACGTCGACCCGATTTTCATTACAACTAAAACAACATTGGAGCTTGACGTCACCCGAATGTTAATTTTTGAGTAATATCTTACTTTGATTACTAACCATAATTCAATGTCTAAACTACATTGAGTCTTGATGTCACACCAATGTTGGGATTTGACGTCAACCCAAATTTTCATTTCCAACTAAAAATCAACATCTATACAATATTGGAGCATGACATCATCCTGACGTTAAATTTTGAGTAATATCTGACTTTGATTACTAACCATACTTCAACGTCTAACCAATGTTGGTTCTTGATGTCACATCAATGTTGGGTTTAGATGTCAACCCGAGTTTCATTTCCAACTAAAAATCAACATCTACACAACGTTGGAGTTTGACGTCATCCTGACGTTAATTTTTGAGTAATATCTGACTTTGATTACTAACCATATTTCAACGTCTAACCAACGTTGAGTCTTGACGTCACATCAATGTTGGGTTTAGACGTCAACCCGATTTTCATTTCCAACTAGAAATCAACATCTACACAACGTTGGAGTTTGACGTCATCCTGACGTTAATTTTTGAGTAATATCTGACTTTGATTACTAACCATATTTCAACGTCTAACCAACGTTGAGTCTTGACGTTACATCAATGTTGGGTTTAGACGTCAACCCGATTTTCATTTCCAACTAAAAATCAACATCTACACAACGTTGGAGTTTGACGTCATCCTGACGTTAATTTTTGAGTAATATCTGACTTTGATTACTAACCATATTTCAACGTCTAACCAACGTTGAGTCTTGACGTCACATCAATGTTGGGTTTAGACGTCAACCCGATTTTCATTTCCAACTAAAAATCAACATCTACACAACGTTGGAGTTTGACGTCATCCTGACGTTAATTTTTGAGTAATATCTGACTTTGATTACTAACCATACTTCAACGTCTAACCAATGTTGGTTCTTGATGTCACATCAATGTTGGGTTTAGATGTCAACCCGAGTTTCATTTCCAACTAAAAATCAACATCTACACAACGTTGGAGTTTGACGTCATCCTGACGTTAATTTTTGAGTAATATCTGACTTTGATTACTAACCATATTTCAACGTCTAACCAACGTTGAGTCTTGACGTCACATCAATGTTGGGTTTAGACGTCAACCCGATTTTCATTTCCAACTAAAAATCAACATCTACACAACGTTGGAGTTTGACGTCATCCTGACGTTAATTTTTGAGTAATATCTGACTTTGATTACTAACCATATTTCAACGTCTAACCAACGTTGAGTCTTGACGTCACATCAATGTTGGGTTTAGACATCAACCCGATTTTCATTTCCAACTAAAAATCAACATCTACACAACGTTGGAGTTTGACGTCATCCTGACGTTAATTTTTGAGTAATATCTGACTTTGATTACTAACCATATTTCAACGTCTAACCAACGTTGAGTCTTGACGTCACATTAATGTTGAGTTTAGACGTCAACCCGATTTTCATTTCCAACTAAAAATCAACGTCTGTCCAACGTTAGAGACCAACGCCTTTCTGACGTCAAATTGACGTCCTGTGCCTGCTGGGAGGAGGACACACAGACACGGGAGCATCCTGAAACACTGGCATCCCTCCGCTCCACCGTCAACAAACCTGAGTGATCGCGAGAAGCGGCGGGACGACAGCACCAGCGTCTCAGTTTACTATAATTCCCTGTGTCCATGCACCCCCCGGATCTGCCGCCTTTATCTATGGGGGAGCATTAGCTACCAAATGATAAACTAAACAAATGAGTTTTTAGCCTACATTTGAAGATTGCGACTGTGTCTGAGTCCCGAACATTTTTTGGAAGATCATTCCAGAGTTGGGGGGCTTTATAAGAAAAGGCTCTTCCCCCAGCTGAGGCCTTCTGAATTCTGGGAACATTTAAAAATCCAGTATTCTGTGATCTGAGTGAACGTGGAGGCTCATAATAGGAAATTGTATCTTGAAGATATTCAGGAGCAAGCCCATGTAGAGCTTTATATGTTAATAACAAAATCTTGTAGTCAATGCGGAATTTAACAGGCAGCCAATGAAGTGATGATAAAACTGGGCTGATATGTTTAAATTTTCTAGTTTTAGTGAGGACCCTAGCTGCAGCATTTTGAACTAGTTGAAGTTTTCTTAAATTGCTGCTGGTGCATCCTGACAGTAGTGCGTTACAGTAGTCAAGCCTTGAAGTAATAAAGGCATGTACTAATGTTTCTGCGTCCTGAGGGGATAAGGCATTTCTAATATTAGCAATATTGCGAAGATGTAAAAAAGCTGTCCTAGTGATACTACCTATGTGTTGATCAAATGATAAATCCGGGTCAATTATGACACCAAGATTTTTTGCTGCTGAACCAGGTTTAACTGGAAAGTCAGCGAGATTTAAAATTAAATCTGATAATTTATTTCTTGCCACTTTTGGACCCAAAAGCAGGACCTCTGTTTTGTTGCTGTTTAGAAGGAGGAAGTTACGCAACATCCAGCCTTTCACGTCTTTTACACAGTCCTCTATTTTCTTTAATCTGTGTTTGTCATCGGGCTTGGCTGAAATATACAATTGTGTGTCGTCTGCGTAACAGTGAAAGTTAATGTCATGGTTTCTTATAACTGTGCCTAGCGGTAACATGTATAATGTAAATAATAATGGTCCTAAAATAGAGCCTTGTGGAATTCCAAATCTTACTTTAGAATAATTTGAAGTTAGATTGTTTACTTTTACGAATTGATAACGTTCCGTTAAGTAAGATTTGAACCATAATAGGGCTGTCCCTGTGATTCCAACCATGTTTTCTAACCTTTCTATGAGAATATTGTGGTCTATTGTATCGAAGGCTGCGCTTAGGTCAAGAAGCACCAACAGGGATACGTGGCCTTGATCAGAGGCAAGAAGAAGATCATTTGTTATCTTGACTAGAGCTGTCTCTGTACTATGATGTTGCCTGAATCCAGATTGGAATTTTTCATATATATGATTCTTATGTAGATATGAACTAAGTTGTTGGGCCACAGCTCTTTCTAAGATCTTAGACAGAAATGGCAAATTAGAAATAGGCCTGTAATTAGACAGTGTACTAGCATCAAGATTTGGTTTCTTGATCATAGGTTTAATAACTGCTAGTTTAAAAGCTTTGGGTACATGGCCCAGACTAAGCGATGAGTTTACTATAGTTAAAAGAGGATCAATAATAGCTGGTAGTACTTCTTTGAGCAACTTTGTGGGAATTGCGTCAAGTGTGCAAGTTGTACAGTTTGCGGAGGTGATAATCTTCTCTAGTTCTAATTGTGGGAGTGGGTAAAAGGTTTCAAGTCTTTCTTTTACAGTTATATTATGTTTTATTTCATTCACATCGGGTGGCAGCCAGGATGGATTTGATCCTGTGGCTAGAGTTTGTTGTCTAATATTCTCAATTTTATTATTAAAAAAGTCCATAAAATCTTTACTGGTGAGAGTTGCTGGAATTAGTTGTTCAGAACCTGCTTGATTTTTTGTAATTCTAGAAAACACACTAAACAGTGCTCTCGGATTATTTTTATTATTGGAGATCAGCGAGGCCAGATATGCTGAGCGAGCTTTAGTGAGGGCATTTCTATACTCTATAAGGCTGTCCTTCCAGGCAGAATGAAACACTTCAAGCTTGGTTGATCGCCATTTCCGCTCTAGTTTTCGTAATGTTTGTTTTAAAGTACGGGTCTTATCGTTATACCATGGTGCGAGCTTTTTCTGTCTTATACTTTTATGTTTAAGTGGTGCTACCTTTTCTAAAGTAGATCGACAGGTATTTTCTAGGTAATCAGTTAGTACATCTAGGTCCATTGGGTCTGATGGAGTTGGAACTGGGGTCGATAATTCTGGTAGGTTTTCTATAAATTGTAGGGCGGTAGATGGTTTTATTATACGCCTTGTAGAATAGCGAGGGTTCTTACATATATTATGGATAAAACGTAGCTCATATGAAATTAAGTAATGATCGGAGATTGCTGAGGATTGTGGTAAGATATTAATTTTGTCAATGTTAAGACCTAGTGTCAGAACTAAGTCTAAAGTGTGGCTGCAGTAGTGTGTAGGCCCTGTTACATTTTGAGTAATACCAATAGAGTCTAAGATAAAGGTAAATGCCTTTTTTAGTGGGTCACTTTCATTCTCAAAATGGATATTGAAATCTCCTACAATTATAACTTTATGATTGCACACCGCTAGGTTTGTAGCAAAATCGCTGAATTCTTTCAGAAATTCTAAGTAAGGCCCTGGTGGTCTGTAAATGTTGCATAATAAAAATGCGTCCTTTTTTGTGACCGGATTTGTAATAATAGTGGAGAGAACCTCAAAAGAAGAGAAGGTGTCACATTGTTTAAGACTAATTTCTAGGGTATTTTGGTAAATTACACATACTCCACCTCCTTTGCCTGATATTCTTGGGCTATGTGCATAATTATAGCCTAGGGGGGTGGCTTCATTTAGTGCTAAATATTCATTTGGTTTAACCCACGTTTCCGTGAGACAGAAAACATTGAATTTATGATCACTTATAATATCATTTACGATGAGTGCTTTTGAGTTTAGTGATCTTATGTTGAGTAACCCAAATTTTAGTTCTGAGGTGTTGCTGCTAGGTGTTGTGTATGATTTAATATTGATTAGGTTACTGAAACAGGCTGATTTTGTTTTTCTACTTTTACATTTAGTTCGGGGGAAAGACACAGTCTCAATACAGTTGAACCTGGGTGACGTCTCAAGACAGTTCGCAGACGGTCGGTTTAGCCTGTCTGTCTGTCTCTAATATGGCTAACAATGGATAACTTTTTTTTCCTCCGCATTATGCAACACAGCAGGACACTTTACCACCCTGATGCAACAAGGTGGTGGGCTTCTGAGCTTCTAAGTGTTGCGTGGCTCTCTCCAGCACAGGGAAAGGTGCTGTGTGTGATAAATCTATCCATCTTTCAAATCTGTTTAAGTTAGTACTGCACTCTGAAGCCAGACAGACAGTCCCCAATATGGAGCCCACACCAAAAACATCACCTGACTGCAGCCCATGGATAGTGTAGTCATTTGGCTTCATAGCTTCAGATTCATATACTTAGGCTAACAGCTTCTGTCAATGACCATTTTGATTTGTTGACTAATGGGTACAGTCCTATTTCCATTATTAAATTATGTGTTATTGTGACTGACAGGTGACGAATACAGGGATCTGACTCTAGTGACCCCAGCATATAATCCTCAGACTGTATTTGCTTCTTCTGCTACACACACACCTGACCCCAAAACTGAGAGGATGGACGCCTTTTCAATCACTGCCTCCACAGACTCACACCCACCCACCAGCACACACACTCCATCACAAGAAGAAGAGGAGGACAGTGAAGATGAAAGTGAGGAAAACAGAGGTGAGGAGAACTCCTCCAAACAACAGTGACCACACACACCTGGGGTTCCAGCGACTTTGATGACATCACCGATGACCTCACCACCACAACGTACCTGAGCCTGACTGCTTCACATACAGAGAGCAGTGAGGAGAAGAATGATACGGAAACAAAAACAGAGGGAGACAGAGCAAGTAAGGAAAAGATGGATGAAGAAAGTAATGAAGATGAAGAAAAAGAGGAGCAGAGTGCAGAGAAATCAAGTAATGAGAGAAAGGAGGAGAAGAAAGAGGATGAAGAAAGCTTAAAAGCCCATTACAGACAACCTATGCTCTATTTTACTACTCTACTCCCTGCAACAGCCAATCAAATCACAACTCAGTCAACAGCCCCGCCCCTGAAGGCCAATCAAATCACTTCTCACCCAGTAGTCCAGTCTTCAACAGCCAATCAGATCACATCCGATCCAACATCCCTCAGTAAAGCCACTTCTACACAGTCCACTTCTGGAAGAGAGAGGGATGAAAGCAGGGATGAGGTGAGTAAAGAAGAAGAGGATGAACCGATAGAAGTAAAGAGAGAAACAGAAGAAAAGACTAAAGTAAACATGGAAATCGCCAGCACAACACACACCCCAGTGAACACACACAAACACACCTCTGTAAGGCCTCTGTCTGAGGAGGAACAGGATGAAGGGGAGGAGGAGGAGGAAGAGGAGAGAGACAGTGATGAAAATAACAAACACACAAGTGCAAAAACAAGTCCAGCTCAAACATCTGCTGAGGTCAGACCTTCACAGACGTCCCCTAAATTAACAAGCACACACCTTTCACACACAATAAGTACACACATGCCATACACACCACCCACAACACGCACACAGATTAAACACACACCACTAAACACACACAAACCCTCTACTCCACACTCACAAACCAAAGCAAAACCAGCTGAAATCCACAAGCTTGAGACCCCTCCCACACCCAGAGATCCACTCCAGCCCAATTCCAAGCCTCACCTGGACCCAGTGCCCCCTCTCAGACCCTCCTACCACACCCCAACGCCCCCCACCATCACAGACGGACACTCAAAAGAGGAGGAGGAGCAGGAAAAGGAGAAGAAAGACAAAGATGAAGAGGAGACTACTGACAGCTCACAAGAGCGCGACAGTAAGATATTTAAGCTTATTTCAATTAACAATATATTAAGGGCTCCTTTCATTTATTTCAATTCCAGTCAAAACTAAATTAAAAGGTGGTCAATCTGTGTCGCCTCCAAAAAAGCAGCCAGGCAAATTCATGGAAGTAATTATAATATTTTAATATTTTTTCTCTGAAGTGAATTTCACGGATGTGGATATTCAGTTGAAATGTTGAAAAGCATGAACTGAGATGAGGATATTGCTCTATTCCTGCTCCATATGCTCAGGGAGAGTGCTAACTGCATGAAAATAAACATAGACAAAATGTGCTATAAAACTAAACTAAAAAGCAAGTGGTACCACTTTTAAAAAAGATTACATAATAGTTTATAAATGGCTTAAAAACACCTTACAGATCATTAATAATTATTTATAACACAGAGATAGAAAGGAAAACAGTGACCTCTTTTATGTCTGAAAATGCTGAAAGTGTCAGAACTCACTGAAAATGTTGAGGTAAAGAATAAACTAAGAATACGTATTTAACTAAGGATGTGAGTTTAGTCGTTTCACACGTTAATGTACACCACAGTATCATTAATAAACAAAAAGACACTCTCTTGGTGATTAATTAATTAATTAGTTAAACTCATTAACAAACCTGTGTTGGAGCTGACGGGGTTAATGCCGACTAATGGAGGAGACACAGTGAGGTCAGTATTCAGTGAGATCTGAGGTTTAACTGTTGATGGATGTGGGTTCACTATTTTTTTCCTTCAAACATTCCATTACTTCTTAAAAGACACAGAGCTTCTGAACATAAACAAACCAGAGAGAACAGTGTTACCCCACAATCGTAGACACATCCTTTAAAAGATACATCCAAGAAAAAAAGTCCAAAATGCTGTAATTGAAGTTCGATGAACAGTCTCTGGAAATGTGGAATACAACGTGTGTGTGTGTGTGTTTCCAGAGACCATCCAGAAGCGAGCACTGCCGTTGTCTGCCTGGTCTTTGCTGGAGGCAGCAGGACTCTCCGAGATCCAAGCACATTCTGAAGGTGAGAGAAAACACCACACTGGAGTGGATCAGGGAGAGAGAGAGAGAAATACAACAGACAGAGTGTGTGGCTACTTTAAAGTGCACAGTCTGTAAAATCTCAGAACCCGAGGTCACCATGCTCAGTGATGTGGATGTAGAAGTAGAACCATGTTCTCCTGACAACACTTCTTCAGGGTTGAACTGTGATCTGTCATTAGTAAATGACTTTACTAATGCTCTAGAGGCAATCAAATCCTTACAGCAGTGGTCCATCTATTTGTTTATTGTAAAGCCTTTACAGAAGACATAAATCCTGATTTATTGCCTTCATTTCTGAAATGATGTCCATGCAGTGTGTGTTACTGTGTAATGTGTGTGTTTGTACAAAGTGCAGAATGTCATTGGTTCAGTATAACTCTATGGGAGCCGTTGTGAGAGAGTTTGAAGCTTTGGGTCAGATGCTCCACTGTCTAACTGGTCGTTGTCCAAGCGAGTATCAGTTTTACGGCTGTTACTGTGGACAACAAGGCAGCGGCAGGCCTCAGGATCCACTGGACCGGTAAAACACACACACACACAACTCATCTCAGATCAGCATGTGACACTCAGCATTTTCCAGTATTTAACTCTGTACACTACTCTCAGTAAACTCTGGCCTACACTGAGAGCTAAAAGTATGTAGACATCTCTAACAGGTATAAAATAGAACCCATATGCACCCATGTCCCTAGTGTGGGGCAGTGGAAATGACTCAGGAGAATTCAAGATCATTTCTTTGCATGCTTTTTCAGGTGCTGCTTTCTTCATCAGTGCTGTTTGGAGCAGATATCGTCTCTGGGATGCAGCAGAAGCAGAAAACACAACCTTCACGTCAGCTGCAGCGATGGCAGGCCGCAGTGTGAGTTTGAGTTTAGAATACAGTTATCTTAAAGGTGACATTCATGATTTTAAACACTTTGTATAAAAGTCTCCTCTCCATGTGAAACCTGGAAACCACTCTAATGTGTTTACGAAGCCCCAGTGTCTGTAAATGGGTAAAAAAACAATGTGTCTGGGTCCGGTATGCTAGGCTTTCTCTCTCTCTGCTCACGGCAGAGAAGCAGAGAATCTGAACAACGAATAGAGCTCTGAATGTTGAACGGCATGTACCGAGATGAAGATATTTCTTCATTTCTGTTCCATCAGTGGTTAATATTGACTTATTTGCGCTGTTACAGTTACATTACTTAAGGTGGAACTGACTCTAAATTCAGGAGAGCGATAATTGCATGAAAGTAAACACAGACTGAAAGTGCTACAAAACTAAACAGCTCGAGTTACAAATAAACTCTTGCAGACAAGTTACACTTGGTTTTTTTTTTCTCTCACAGGTGTTGGCATGAGTGTGTGTGATCGTCTGCGGTGTGTGTGTGACCGCACCGCAGCTGAATGTATGGCAGCATCACACTTCAACCATTCAATCAGCTCTCTGTGCTTGGGGCCACGCCCATCCTGTAACTTTAGGCTCCGTAGGCTAGATAGATGTAGATTTAGGCTCTGTAAATATAAGACCCAAGTCTTAGACTTTTCTTCTCATCATTATAAATGTAAATGATGTATCCTCAGGATTATTAGCCGTTAATAGTATTTATCAAGTCTCTGGAATGTTAACTTTGACTCAGTGTTTTTTAACTATTAAAATATTGGTCATTTTTGTTTTCATAAATTGTGTTGGATCAATGCTACTGACCACTTTTCAGCTCTACCTTTACAGCCAGTGTATTCCATCTCTTGTTCTGTACACTTCGTTAGTCCCAGAGAGTGTGAGTGGATCAGACACAGCAGTGCTGCTTAAGTTTTTACACTCACCTTGTTGGTCCACCTTGTAGAAGAAAAGTCAGGGACATCAGCTCATCAACTGCTGCATGGTTAGTCCTCATCTAGTCCTTCATCAGTGGTCACAGGACACTGCCCCAGAGGTCTTTAAACACTCCAGCAGCACTGCTGTGTCTGATCCACTTGTACCAGCACAACACACACTGCATCAGTGGCACTGCAGTATTTCGATAGATCCAGGACTCTGTGGTGATTCCGTAATGTTTCTCAGCAGATGGCACAACTGATGTATGTAATAGGATGTGCTTAGAGTTATAACAAAATATCCTCAGTTTAGAAATAAACACAGATGAATAAATTCACACTGGAGGAGAGGTACGTATTTGAATATAAAACTTTTATTGAATTTGCTCTTGCTTCTTCAGTGTTGTGCACATTAAAGTGGTTGACCAGCTAAAAGTAGAGATACACTTGTTGTTAACTACGCGTTAGCAAATGCATCATGGCCACCTTGCGTATCCCGCGTCCATTTTATGGCATTGGATATGGACGTCCTCAGAAAACAAACACTATGCTTATGCAAGGTGCAGTACACGTTTAACAGTAGAGGGCAGTGCAGACAAAAACTATCACAATGTCGGAAAGTTTGAAGAAGGCTGTGTCAGAGCTAAATCTGCAATTATCCATGTCTTTCTCTTGGCTGCCCTCTAGTGGATGCCTCCAGTTAGAAGTGTTGCACACAGATGAGTGTGTGAACAGTTACGTTCATGACGCAGATGGTTGTCAATACAAACGCACGGCCAGACAACAAGTACATCTCTACCCTTACTGTGATTTGTTTGCATTTGGCTTGAGTTACAGCACTTCACTAATTTGAACAACATTTATAATGAAATGTGAATGACACATCGGTGCATGTTTACTAACACACACACACACACACACACACACACACACACACACAAAACCCAAAAAGCTAGCTACATATTTAAGTTATAGTTCCCTTGGTGGCAATAAACTGAAAAGAAAAACAACAAAAAATAACAAAAATAATCAATTCAGAACAAAAAGTGATTATATCTTTCAGGCAAATCTTAACTACGTCCTCCCAGCTGTGGTTTAAAAGATTTATTTTATAATGGTCAAAAAATAATAATAATTATAATAATAACAAAAGACAAGCATGCAAAAAAAAAAAAAAAGATTCTCTCAAACACACAAAAGCGCGCCCGCACACACACACACACACACACACACCACTGCATCGTCATTGAATGTGCATTACAGGTAAAAAAAACAGTGTCTACAGACAACACCTTCCCATTAAAGATCAAGACAAAAATATATATTGCACTATTCTTAACAAAATTGGTGGTTAATACAGGTATTTTTATAGAATTAAAGGTTTATATCTAATATTCCATTAAAGCAGAATAAAGCTATAGAGCAACATCAACTGAAATGCAGCAGATTTAGACAAAGGTCTAAAGGTTACAGAATGACTCTGAAGGTCATTTTCCATCTGGTTACCCTTTCGTTTAAGACTGTGACCCCAACAACTTATCAATCGATCAATAAACCAATCCTTCTAAAGGATTAGATCAATAACTGCGCATTGCTATAAACACTACACGTCCAAGAACTTTAGGACACCTACTACCAGTTGTTCTTGTGAAGGGCATTAGTCAGGTGTGTACTCCTCGCTGGTGCAGTAACAGTCTTTGTTTTTCTGGGAAGACTTTTTTACTAGATACTAGAACATTGCGGTGAGGGTTCAATGGCATTTAGCTGTGATAAGGGTCATAAAAGCCATTTGAAACTTTTCTAAATGTAGAACATCGAGCCCCATCGTTGCAGACACGCCGCTGAGGGGCTTTACACACCTGGAGACAACTGTTGGCTGTGGGCATGGTCAGGCACATCCCATTTCGTTTGATGTGTTTCTATGAAGACATCTAAGGCGTGTCGCTTGTCCACAAATTATTGGACATATAGTGTACGTTTCACTTCAGAACCATCCCATCAAAACCCACAATGCACAAAACCAGGACAGTGTGGCTCCAGACCAAAAATATCCTTAAGGCAAACGTAACTGCACCATTGTCTCCCAACAACACTCTATAACTTCACCTCGCATTCTCCTTTCGTTTTCAAACCTTCCTTTTCATCCATTTCACTGCCTTTCATGCATTCATTCATCTTCTGTAAGCACTTCATCCTGATCAACCAGACTCACACGTTTGGTTTCATGTGGGAGGAAACCGCAGCACCTGGAGGAAACCCATGCAGACACAGTAGGAACACTCGAAACTCTTGGTGAGGATAAACCCAGGAGCCTGAGACACTGGAGTTTTGTGGCAGCTTCAATACATGCAGCGCCAACGTGTCACACATTTTATTACTAAAAATAAAGCGATTCACTATGAAACTACACCTTTGCTCTTCGGCTCTGCTCTACACAATAATCTCAGCTGAACAAACTCATCCCAACCATCCATCCACGTCCACAGAGAAAGTGCCAAACAGGGATTCAATAAAGTCCTCATTGTCTTCCCCTAACTCACACACAACTGTTTCACTGAACGTTTCTTTTCCTGAACATTTAACACCAACAGGATTTTAAATTCAATAGTAAAAGTTGTGGCTGGTTTTATTAAAGTGGAAGGATCATAAAACATTGAAAACCAGATGTGAAACCAAACCAACTGTTATTGACCTCTACAGGCTCCGCCCACAAACACATTCTGTTGTAGCTCGTATTGCAACACACTCTGCACAACGCAAGACAATAGAGAGTATGCAGTGATGTCACTTTCCTGAGGAAAGGGAACGCGTGGCAAAAACTACTGACTGTGCTGAATATGCTCTTTAAAGGAACATTACGTAATGTTTTCCCCTTAAATATATATCTTCAAAATCATTGTGATGCTGCGCTGAGCTGTAACACTGAGAACAGAGCCTCTGTCTTTGCTACTTTGGGTTCAGCACTACAGGAACTGCATTATGTAAGTTTTGGAGGAGGGTAGGAAACAACCCACACCCCCCTCTACTTCCATACTGATTTCAGTACAGTGCTGTAAAAAGTAATTACACAAGGGGGAGCCCCAAAAGCAAAAAAAACAAAACAAAAAAACCTAGTGTTCTTTAAAAAAAAATGGCTCTCTGAGGGGTTTTCATCATGGGCACCCACGAGGGAGTCACAAGCACTCAAAATCCACTGGCATGCTTCAAGGATCCTTTGTATCATGAAAGGATTCACATGGTACGTGTATACGGTTCTATACAGCACCAAGAAAGGTTCTGCTACTGTTATGTTGTCAAGCTTCTAAAAATAGCAGAGAAAAAAATTGACATAGAACCATTTACAGTATATTTTCCATTAATCTGAAGAACACTGTACAACACAGAAAATCCTGGAAGCATGCTAATGGTTCTTTGAGTGTTGATGGTTCTGCACAGAACAACTATGATTACTGAAAGGTCCCAGGCTTGAATTAAAGGCAGTGATTCAGAACACTGCCCCTCAGTGTGGATCGATATCTGTGCAGGTAAAACATGTCGAGTCCCCACTGAAAATCTGAACAGCTACAGCACAGACGGGCAATTCTGACGGCACACGGCAGGTGTAAAAAACAGCTCTGAAAGCAGCTCTAGCTGAATTTATTTGTAAAGTCAGTCTCTAACAGCTTAACCTTTCACTTTTCTCCTTCACACTGAACGCTGCCACTGGGTCTTTCTCCCGCCAGCCATGACGTCACATGCATACCCTCTACACAGGTGAAGGTCACCTGACACAACAGAGTGGTGAGTTTGTGTTCTCCTCCAAGTGTGTTGCATGCTGCATTAGGGGCAGCGTAAAGGTGTGTCAATATTCCCTTCACAAATAATCACAAAACACACACATTTCTCAACAGAGGTGACACTTTCCTCATAAAACAGTCCCAAACCTTTAAAGTTGCTCTTAAAAGAAGAGCAACCTTTGCAAATGCTTCGAATACAGCAAACGAAAAACTTGAAAAACAAAAATAACAAAAAGCAGCACAGATTCTATACCGATATAAACAAACGTCTCATTTTCAAATCTATTGAGTAAAATAACTTAAAACCCCAGACAGCTCTGGAGGATTAGTACTGAGACATCATTTTAGACCACGTTGGAGAACATTTCATTACTAATTTCATATTAAAAAGCTTCTCCAAAAAACAATTCACTGTATGTCATTGTTCACAAGGCTGTATAAGACTTACATAAGCCTTTAACAATGTGATATAAACATCTACAAGTACTTACCCTCAAGGGTCAGTAGAACTTTTTAAATGTGTTATGTCGACTAAAGCTTGGTGAAATAAGCATTTACAGATGTTTGAGTTTCTTAACGTCAGTTATCATTGAGGGCTTTGTGGCCTGAGCCCCCAAAGGCTGGACAGAGGGGGCTCACTACAGCCTCATCACTGGCCATGCCCTGCCCTGGCTCAATAACTTCGACCTGGGACGAGGACGTGGATTGAGCTTTGGCTGAGACCATTTAACTCCTCTTTACTCCCTTTACTCTTAATCCTTTTTCCTCCTCAGAGTGGCCTGGCCATTGCCACACGTGTTTAATATCCTTATGATAGGACACCTACAGCAAAGTGTTCACACACTTCTATACACTATACACTCAAACACACACACACACACACACAGATATATAGGCATTATAGGTTTACAACAGCAAAAATAGAGTCAAAATCTAAAAAACTGATCAAGGCATACATTTACAGCACAGTATTCAAGCTTCTAACAGTCACAATATAAACTTCAACATTCTGCTTTTATTATATATATGTGTATTTATGATTTTATTGCGTAGCTAGAAGAGTTAACAGTTGCTAAGCAACTCCTGTTCATTACTATCTTTAGCTCAAGACTCTCAGACCCAAGAAAGTAAACCAAACGGCCAAAATATTGCACCCACTGACAGGAGAAGTGAATAACACTGAGTCTGGTTACAGTGGCATCTGCCGAGGAGTGGGATACATCAGGCAGTTTAAGTGCTGGATGCAGGAGAAAATAAGCAAATGTCAGGATCTGAGCCGCTTTGACAAGGACCAAACTGCTATGGTCATAACGTTACGGTCAGAGCATCTCCAAAATGGTGTTCCCAGTATATAATGGTTAGTGCGAACCAAAAGTGGTACAAGTAAGGACAGACCTGCAAGAGCCTCGCGGGAGCCCAAGGCTCACTAAGGCACAAGGCACTGAACACCAGCCCATCTGATCTCACAGAAGAGCTACTTCCATTTACCTGCTGAAAACACAGCTCGCTGCATATGAGGCTGCCCACCCATGATGTCCCTTCCATTCCCTCATGCATCAGTTGTCCCTCCTTAACATAGGTTGGTAGGTACTAACCATTCCATACAGGGAACACTTCATAAGACATGCCATTCTGGAAATGCTCTGACCATATCATAATGACCATCACAGTCTGCCCATTGTCAAAAGTGTCTTTCACCCATTAATCCTGCTTCCAACAAATCAACTTCAAAAACTAACGATTCACTTGCTGCGTAATATATCTGACCCCTTCACAGCGGCCACTGTAACCACATAATCAAGTCTATTCACTTCATTTCTCAGCGGAAATATGGAATCAAAATATACCCTATGAAATACCTATGTATCCTATGTACAGTACTGTGCAAAGACATTTGATTTCATTTCCAGTCGAACATAATGCCACCAGACTGTTCCAAATGAGGTGCACATCGGTCACATTAGCTAGCAGACACACAAGTGGGCTAGCACTTCATGTAGTGTGTACACCGGGTGGAGAGAGAGAGAGAGAGAGAGAGAGAGAGAGAGAGAGAGAGAGAGAGAGATATTCCTGGCATCCGTCTGAGACATCACCAGGGATCAAACTCGCCATCTCTGGTTTATAGCAGTGCACCACTCCGGGCCCCTTTTTTACCTTCGGTAATAGGACTTAAACACTGAAAGTGAGTCTCCTTAAAAAGGTAGGAAGCTGTTATAAAGATTGAAAATGAAAAATAAATTCTGGAATTTCTTTAGTTTTTTGTGATTTTTGGTTAAAACACTCCTTTTAATGACAATGGAATAAATGGTGTTTTTCCACAGTACTGTACATGAGCTATAATTCTGTGTGATTCTGATAACTTCGAGAAGGGTTTTACTGGTGACTTGATCACAACAATAATCATCTATTTCTTCTAAAACGTGCAAATCCAGCAAATAATCTCAAGAGTGATCAAATCAGAGGTGGGTCAGTATAACACCAATGGATTTGTACTGTCCTGAGTATTTACAAATGCTAATACTCTTCTTTTACTTAGAGTATATCTAGGGCTGGACGATACGGGCTGAATTTATATCGCGGTATATTTCCTAATTTTGGTTGATACGATATTATTCCAATATCGACGTGAACAGTATAAAATCCACTGGAAAACCTCCAAGAACAAACAAGAAACATGACATCACCCTCAAACATAAACCTACTGGCTTTGCCATCAATATTTTTAAACTAAATTTAAAACTGAGGGCAGTGAACAGATGACAGCGCCCTCTAATGACCATCCGTCATTATGATGGAAGATGTTGCAAATAATGTGTACTGGAGTACTGCAAATGTGTTTAAAAACCATATAATTGTTATTGAAACGTTTTATATTGCGATAAATATCGATACTGAAAAAATGTCCAGCCCTAAGTAAATCAGTACATTCTCCTCCATTTCCTGCATGTTCTGTGATGGTGTGTTGTTGCTCAGAGACTGTGACTGGGTCACATCACTGACTCTTGAGCTTCAGATTTTTATCTTGAACCAGATAATCCAGAAAAAAACAGAATGCTGAATGCAGTTCCTGTGCTGACAGACGATGGATATTCTGAGAAGTTCCACTCACCACAATCGCTCTGGACTTCAGGAGCTTACAGAGTTAAACAATTTGGAATTAAAGTTTGAGTGCAGTCAGTATTTTACAGAAACCTGACTTTCACTGGAGGATGGATTTAGACTCTACCCACCTCTGATACACTCCTCTTTATTAATGACCTCACAGAGTCTAGGTAATCGAGGCCTAGTTCAAGTGTCTTAGGACCTAAAATACAACATCAGGGATTTGCTGAGAGGGTTACAAAACGTGGCCAAATATTTCTGGACGCCTGCAATGAAAATCAATGGTGTTAATCAAAGGTGTTTCACTCCTCTGTACTGCAGTTACCAATGTGTCCACAAACCTTCGGCCAGTCAGCGGTAAAATGAACTCTGAATGAAACAGTACTGACCGGGGCAGCTGTGGCTCAAGTCTCTGGAAAAACACAGGGATTGTGGCAAATATTCACATAATTTAAGGGAAAGAAATGTGTGCAATTGAGGCTCAAAACAGCCTTACATTCAGAGAGAGAGAATGAGAGAGTGAGAGTGAGAGAGTGAGAGAGAGAGAGAGAGAGAGAGTGTACCAAGTCTCTTGATTCACATTAAGTTCTATTCAGAGCAACTGTGACTCATGTAAACGATATTATTAAGTGGAACCCAAGAATTTGTTGAGGCTATGATTCACAAAGAGACAGCAGGCTTCAAACGGAGCTCACACACACACACCACACACTCACAAACACACACACACACACCCTGACTGAGAGCTGGTATATGTCTGAACAGCTGATAAATCTAAAGTGGTGGTTAATGCTGAAATCTCTTAGAAAACCACAGATTTCTCCTAAAACAGCACAGGAAAATACTCTGAGAATGTGTGAAAAGCATTTTTAAACCAGTGAAAGGGTGACACAAGGGTGACACAAAATAAAAAAAAGAATGGTTTCTAAAGTCAAGAAGCTGGAGAAGCAGCAGCCGAAGTGATATTTTACCAAAAATCTCTCAAAACACTTAAACGGCAGTTTGATGTCTCAGTTAAATTGTAGACTATGTTTCGGAGGCCTATAGATCCTCTTTATGAACATATATTCAGTCTGAAAATTCAAGATGGACTGATATGCTTTAGGGGTGTAATGATACACTGGATTCAATATGATTCTCCATTCTGGGCTCATGCTGCGATCTCTGATTTTACTTCAGGTTTCAGAGCTGTGGTCTGCTGAAGTGTTAAAGTTAAAACTAAACTGAACTATGCAAGGAGTCAACTTAATTAAAGGTAAGTGGCTGTGATCAAGTACAGACTAAAAATCAGTAGACGCAGAGGTCGGGGAACTTCATCTCATAGACGGGTACAGACTGGTACTGGGTGTGGCCTGTTGCCACAGTAACGGTTCCAGAGGGGCTGGGGGGTGGGCTGTAAAGAAATTGACAGAAGAAGAAGCCAATCACATAACATTTAAAGTACAGGAGCATTTTAATATGAACACAGCACTATGGAAGATGCTGAAAAGTTAAAGGAGCAGTAAGTCATTTTTAGAGATTCAGTACAAAACATGCAGGAGACCCACTCAGACTATAATTTGGGTAATTCAGAGATCACAAGGCAATGTCAGTTCAGCCCAATAATTAATAATTACTTTCATAAATACTGTCCACTACTTTCTGGCAGTGACTTGTTGCTCCTTTAAACAGTAAAAAAGGCATTTTAAAACCAGCACACAAATATTAAACTCACCATATGGTGAGCTCAAAGATCTGCGCCAAACGATCATGCAGCAGGTTCGCCTAAAACAGACAGAAGGAGGAAGATATTTGTGTCAAACATCTGGAGGCTAACTGCATCGCTTTCTTTTATACAAATAAAACCTGTGGCCCTTGAGGAAGAATTTACAAAAACTGTTTCAACAAGAGACCTCACCTCTCATGAGCGCTGATATAAAATACACAGCAGCTTTAAATAAAGCACAAACATAGACTTACGGCACTTAAGTCTGGAGGCCGCAGTGGCCTGGAGGGGGGCAGCAGTGGCCTGGAGGTGAGGGATCCCCAGAGCTGGCAGGTGACTAAAGTGCCCTTGAGCAAGGCGCCTAACCCACAACTGCTCCCCTCTCAGATGTGTGTGCTCACTGCCCCCTAGTTTTCACTAGTGTGTGTAAATGTGTGTGTCACTGCACGGATTGGGTTAAATGCGGAGAACAAATTTCTCTGTGTGTGAGCACAGTGTCCAATAATATGACTCTGATTTTCACGTTAAAGTGCAATTTTTAGATATGGAAAAAAGTTTCAAAAAAGGAAAAAATATAATAAATATTAACAGTGTTTTTCACACCGAGTCTAAAGCTGACTGTGACGCTGCATCAGATTTTGAATTAGAACCTGTTCTAGTTTCTGTATTTTACAGATGTTTTAAAATCTGGTGACCAATGAGCGCCGTTGTCATGGTTACAGATTAAACAAATGAGCAGGAAAACAGCAGAGGAACAGCTAGTCTTGTTAGTAGCAGAACACAAAGCTTAAAACATAACTAACAAGCTGAGAACTAAAATGTGGAGG
The DNA here is from genome assembly GCF_029633855.1 of Hoplias malabaricus. Taxonomy (NCBI): domain Eukaryota; kingdom Metazoa; phylum Chordata; class Actinopteri; order Characiformes; family Erythrinidae; genus Hoplias; species Hoplias malabaricus. Next base: position 69,373,447 of record NC_089820.1, read on the forward strand.
TTAATGAAAACACAGTCCCTAACTCCCACAGTGAGCTTCAGAAACACTGATGAACTCCCGTGTTGTTCTGGAGAATGGGGGGGATTCAGTGTGGCGTTTAGTTGCAGTGTTTAAAGTAAAATGATAAATTCATCACTGTTCCTACAGTAAACAAGTCCATTTATTCTTCCTCTTTCAGCGTATTCCCCTGATTTCAGAGCACTGAGAAACAATTGTACTCGGTGTGAAAAGGCCTTTACACCAAGTCACAAGCCAATGTGCAAGAAAATGTTTATATAAAAGCAATATCACACTTGAGGTTGCAGCGTTATTGAACATCAGCAGCGCTGGGTTCATCTTCCCTCAGCCGCATCACAGCTCTGCTGATATTCAGTAGGACAGCACCACTTTGAGTGTGATATCACTTAAAAGTGTCTAGGTTTTCACGAGAAGCACATGTACAACAAAACACACACACACACACACAGACACACAGACACACACACCTTAGACTCGCAGTGGGCAGCAATCTCTTCAAACGGAGCTTTCTGGAATTTCTCCATCACCTGCCGCCTCTTCTCTCTCTCCTGCTCCTCCAGACCGGTGGTGTCTGAGAGAGCAATGGAAAAGGGATAAAAATTATTATTATTAAATTATTATATTTACAAACATAGACATTCATAAACATACACACAAAATGAAAGATGCAGGTAAATAAAGCAAAATGGACATTTCAAACTCACCAATGGCCTTCTTTAGAGTCTCGAAGGTGATCTCTTCAGCCAGAGCTGACTAAAAAAATGTCATATTTGCAGTGAGTCAGACATTTACACTGAACAATGACATTTATATTCTGCATTTAGTCTGTTCTGAGTAAAAGATGAGATAAGAATAAAGTTATAAATCTGAAAAAAAAAATTAATAGAGGTGTAAATATTTTAAAACCTCTATTTTAATGCATCTTATTTATTTTGTCATCTGCCCCTGACAATCCACAGAGAACTGAAGCCCAGACACTGCCAGAAACCTCCCTCAGGGGAAGATGGCATTCCTCTGAGTTAGGTAACAGGAGGTGTGCAAGAGACCAGAGACTCTGCTTAGAGCTTGTAAATATGTAAACTCAAGTGGGCCATATTTTTATATTGTTGCTTGGAAGTAAAAAAGTGGTTACGATATGTTGTGTGTCTTTTCTCAGTTTAGGTCAGAAGTCCACTGTGATGGGCTAATCTCTAACTGGCAGCTGACAGCATCCAAAATCCACCCATTTTCTGCTCATTTAATCTAATTTCAAAATCTTTGGATGAACAAAGTTACATTCACAGAACACAGTGCTCCCTGCAGAAAGTAAAAGAGGCAGAAACTCAATATCTCTAAATGTTTTTGTAACTATAAATGAGCAAATGGCTGTGGTTTGAGTCGATCAGTTTTTCAGTATGTTACAAAAGCAGATATTGATTTTTATTTCCTCTAAAAGCACTGCTCTGTTAACTACTAAAGATAAATCCACAGAGAGGCACTTCTGAACTACTGAAAGTAATAGATCCATTCTGATCAAGCTCAGTTTGTTCACATATGTCCATAAACACATGCACTTACTTGTGATTAACTGAGATTATCTACACTGGGTGATGTGATTAATCACCCATAGTTTAAAAATAAAATCAGTAGACACCTCTAAAATAGAAATAAAATTAATAAAAACACAAAAGTATTGGTGCAATAAAATTCACTGAAGATAGACTTACAGAATAAGATTAAGTGTGTGTGTGTGTGTGTTTGTGTATTTACTTGGTCAGGTAAGCTGTTGGACAAAATGTCCACCTGGAGCGAGATAGTGTCCACAAAACTCTTCCTCCGAGTCAGACGGTCTTCATCTGTGGATGAAAAGTAAAGATGACATCATTTGTGAACAGGACTGGGCACTGATATTGACACACAGTGAACCGATATCTTCACTTTGATTCATGTGATATCAGAGCTGGGAGAGTGTTAGGTTTGTGTGCAGAATGAGAAGTAACTGCTAATAAAATGGTCAACTTAAATGAGACATATGCTCTATGGACAACACTCTAAAACAATGACTGTAGACAAACTCACCAGGCAATGGATCCAAACGAGGGCAACACAATTACAGCACATTTAATATCTTTTAGTTTTATTACAGAGCACAGAAATGCTTCATCACACAATCTACATCTAAGAGATCAGCAGACTGCAAGGAGCTAGAGGCTTTACAGCTGAAATAGGCTGCCAAAGTTAATGCTCCCTGTAAACAGTCTATAAAGCTGGTGTTCATTTTTCATCTTCCTATTAATCCTAATCAGCTGTAGAGGGGAACTCATTTCCTACACTCCTCCAAAAGTTAGTGCAGTTTCTACAGAGGTGGAGTCTAGAGGAGCAGCAGCAGAGACTCTATTCCCGATTACAGCTCAGTGGAAAACATCACAATGATTCAGAAACTGTAATTTATGGTAAAGTATTACATAGTGGCTCTTTAATATCTGACAAAATCTGCTGGAGAGATGGTGGAGAGTTTAAGTGGAGATCTGAATGAAGTCTCACACTGAGCTCATATTAGTGAGATCTTTAAGGCTGCTACAGGAGACACTTGGCCACTGTCGCTATGGTCAACACAGAGTGACTGCTAGGCAACAAAGGCTTCAGGTAACTAAGGGGCTGCTTGTATCAGATACTATAATAGCACTATAGAAACTATAAATGTGCTCACACACACACACTTTCTCCACTACATATACCTCTAGACGTCTGTTTGCATCTGTGTACAATCTTCCCTACTGTATAAAGCACTACATTGAGTTTAGACACACACAAAGAAAGAACAGAAGGCAGAGAGCTTAAAACATGACAAAGAATTTAAACAATAATCTGTGTGTGTGTGTGTGTGTGTGTGTGTGTGTGTACCTGTAACTTGTGGTACGTATAGTACTGTGAGCCTCTCCGTGTTGTACCCTGTTCCAGAGAGAGCTTCAGCGAGATCAGACGTCTGGAAATAGATCCCACTTTCCTCATTGTCCAAAGAGTCTGGAAAACTGAAAACACACACACACACACACACAAAATGAAGCACTATTTATAACATTAATTTCTGTAACCATTAATTAATCACAATACCCTCATTGATTTAACTTGACCCCAGAGGGTTTTAATGTGAAGCTCCATCAGTTTGTAGGCGTAGTTCTAGAAAGGAGCATTATTTGTTTATGAAATTATGGAAACATTTATAATTCATGTTCAGACAAGTGCACACATACTCGCATTCATTCACACATCTCCCTGCATACTCACACACACTTCTCTCGGAAGACGTGATCAGGAAGCAGGTAGGGAGCGTCCATATTCCTCAGATCTATCACCTACAGAGAGAAGAAGGGACGTCAGCTGGCTTTGATTTGTGTTTATGGTTCTCACTCGTGTACAATTACAGACACTCTGTCATTCAGTAGTCTGTCCAGACAACAATGAAGAGCCCTGGTTCGAAGCCCTCTACAGAGTCTAAATCTAAAAGGAAATAAACAGCACGTTCCTAGTTGAAGTTGAAGTCAAGTTGGAATCCAAACAGAACTTGTTTATGTTGCATGTTAATACTGAGGAGAATAAACAGAGTCCAGAGGAGAATAAACAGAGTCTAATCCTGCAGACTCGGCATCAGATTTGGAGAACATTGTATTTCTCACCCATGTCAACTCAACTCTTTGGCTCTTCCACTGCCCAAATCAAGCCCTGGTCCTGGAACCGGGTTCTTGTTAAGTCTCTGTGTGCTTACGGTTCCAGCCGAGCCGAGAAGGTACTAAATGTGAGGTGTAAACCCTGCAGAGTTCTGATTGGCCGGAGACCTGTCAATCACCACGAAACACAGAGCTCCAGCCCAAACTCACCGCTTGTAAAATCTTTGAAGTTACAGCAGCTTTCACATTCGTTTTTAATCCAACTCTCAGCAGCAGCTCGTAACATTCCCCCGAGGGTTTTTTGAATAAGTTCAAACGCTCCTTGGGTCGGTGTTTTAGGAAAATCTCCAGCGAAAGTGTGACATGGGACAAGGAAAACTGCTCTGTGAGAACTGAGGGCGGAGCCGTGTTCAGTACAAACGAGTAAACAGCACCTGACTTTACCGCCGTGTTGTTGTGGTTTTCATAGTCCGTGGAAAAACGACACGCTAAAAGCGAGTCGAGTCAAGCCCATGCAGTGGAAAAGCCCCATTAGAAAGCCCCCAAACACTGACTGTGGGATCTTGTTTCAGTGAATGTGCACATACAATAAAAAAGTATTCTCATATTTTTTCATAATACGAAAATCAGCAACTCCTTCAATAACCACATCACTGAATCCTCTCACATTTGACAAGGTACTGAGTCAAACTCAATTCTAACATGAAAACAGAACGCTTCAAAAACCAAATCAACCTGTCTCTGACAGATCTCAGACTAAATCAGCTTAATGATGCACAAACACAGAAGTCTGTTTCATAGAAAGAGTCATTTACAACATCGTTTACTTTAATAATAATTATAGAAAATCACAATACACAGAAAATCATGCAAAAACATGCAAAATGACTAAAAGGGCCCATGTATTTACATGTAATTGTAAAGTAATAAATAATATCTATGTCTGTGTGGTTGTGTGTGTGTGTGTGTGTGTGTGTGTGTGTATACCTTGCTGACATGCTGACAGAAAGCCGGGATGGCGATCATTTGGCTCAGAAAGTTGAAGTAAGCAGCCACTAGTGCCATGATTCCACATCGAATAAACATCGGCATGTTCTCCTCATTGGCCAAAGCCATGTCCTGCAGCCAATCACAGCAACAGAGCCAGAGAAGTGATTTACATATTGTCACTGTCCAATTAAAAACATGCATCATCAGGAGTGTGTTCCTCACTGCTGCAGTAACAGTCTCTTCTCTTCGTTTGTCAGCCTTATAGCACATAAACCTTTGTGAAAAGCAGCTGATTTTACTCGTTATTGGGGACGTCTATAAACCTTAAAATTATTGTGAGTTACAGGTCAACCCTAGTGTGAAGATCATCGTAGCAGGGAGAGAGAGTGTTCAGTGTGATGCTCACTTTTGGAAAAGCCGGCCCAGGTGTGTACAGGTGTGTGTTTACCTGAAGGGTGAGAGAGACGCGGATGAGGTCTATCACCACCTCCTCGTTGGCAAGTTCTATGGTGAGAAGAGCCAGAGCTGTGAAGAGAAGCTCAAAGTTCTTCTGGACGTTATCCTCCTCTTTACAGCCAAGATATATGTGTCTGTACAACAGCTGACCATGCTGCAGAGAGAGAGAGAGAGAGAGAGAGAGAGAGAGTGAGAGAGAGAGAAAAAGTTTTCATCAGAATTCTAGAACTTTGTTTCCATAGCAGCATTGGAGAGGAAGAATGAGCCAGAGTGTGTGTGTGTGTGTGTGTGTGTGTGTGTGAGAGAGAGAGAGGGAGTGTGTGTGTTTACCTTCTTCATGAAAAGGACGTCTTGTTTGGAAATCTTCTCTCTCTTTATCTTCAGTGCGGCTACATTAGGAATAATTCTGGATAAAAACAAGGACAGTGCCACTATAACCTTTTTTTCCCCCATTTTCGGACCTAATCTGAAAACACTAGCTTCACTTTGCATTTAATGATTAATGAACGGCGGTAACACTCCATACACTAAATGTAGGAACATGGCTATGAGGATTTGATGGCATTCTGTCATTATAATACACAGAAGTTATGTAAAATTCATTCATTCATTCATTATCTGTAACCGCTTATCCAGTTCAGGGTCGCGGTGGGTCCAGAGCCTACCTGGAATCATTGGGCGCAAGGTGGGAATACACCCTGGAGGGGGCGCCAGTCCTTCACAGGGCAACATAGACACACACACACATTCACTCACACACTCACCCCTACGGACAATTTTGTGTCGCCAATCCACCTACCAATGTGTGTTTTTGGACTGTAGGAGGAAACCGGAGCACCCGGAGGAAACCCACGCGGACACGGGGAGAACACACCAACTCCTCACAGACAGTCACCCGAAGCGGGAATCGAACCCACAACCTCCAGGCCCCTGGAGCTGTGTGACTACGACACTACCTGCTGCGCCACCATGCTGCCCGTTATGTAAAATCCATTTTAAAAATAACAAAAATCGTTTTCCACATCCACTCTCCTGAAAATTCATAGTTTGGAAATTTAAAAAGTTTTGATCCGACATCAAAGACACGTGAGCACACAGATTAACAAAATTAGAGGAAGACGTACCGGATGCCGCGGAGTTTGGCACGGTTGTCATGGCGATCAATGATGTTGTGCAAGATCTCGAGGACGAGCTGCCGGAGCTCACTGTCCTCCATCAGAGAGATGGAGCAGAGCGGCTCCAAAAATGTTGCTGGCAAACCTGCACTCATCGTCTTAGACTTGAAGCCAGACGTCACCTGTGGACACACACACACACATGACAAATCCAAATGTTTGTAGACACCAAGTCTATAGTATCAAGAAAATGAAGGGCATAAAGTAAAAGAAAGAGATCCAACAAAATTAAATATATAATTGAAATTCTCATTCACTTTATGTCCAAAAGTTTGTAGACACCTCTTATAATGAGTGAACTCTGCCCCTATTTTAAGGTGAAGACCAAAGCATTCTTTTGTGCACATACAGTGTGTTTAGTCTATAGAAAACAGTCAACTCTGGAGCAGCTGCTCATGAGCCTAAGGTGATATAACAATGTAAAGCCCTCCAGCAATTGATTCTGAAGCAGAGGAACTGTGTTCTCTGGAGCGCCTCTGGGACAAGCTGAAGCGTTTGTGATCCAGAGCGAAAATCCGTACTGCACATTACTAACCTTTATGTGGCCGAATGCCATCAAACCGTCACAGCAAAAAGGAAATAATCCCTGATGAGTTCTAATGGCTCCCCAGGTGTCCACAAACTCGTTACTAACTGTTGTGCTGATTAGCCCGTTCTTAATTATTAACCTTTTCCTTTTTAGATGATAAGCCATTCAGTAACACACAAACACACACTGTAAATACACACTATGGCATGTCAATACAGAGAGGAGAAAAAATAAAAGCAGAATGATCTGTAATCACTCCGTAACTAATCTCCAGAGCAGGACATGCAAATGAGGCTTGGTTGGCAGAAAACAATTAACATGCCTCGTCTCCATGGCGACTGACGACTAAATCAGGGCACCTAAACGAGCTAATTACTGTTCCTCCAGTTCTTTAAGCAGAGCTTCATTACTGACTGTTTAAGGCGGCAGGCAAAGCAGAACTGCAAAAACACAATTACAGAAAAAAAACAATGGGAGAAACACACTTTTTTTCCCCCCACACACAATGTGCAGCAGAAGTATTCTCTAAACATATCCATAAATACTATTAGACTAGGATTAACCCTTCCCTAACCCTACTAACCCTTGCCTTACCCTAACTCTAACCCAATCTAACCTTGACTTCATGGCATGGTATAAAGATTATTTTTTTCTTTCTTAGGGTGCAACAGGCAGTGTCTCTGTCACAGCTGCAGGGTCCTGGAGGTTGTGGGTTCGTGTCCTGCTCCAGGTGACTGTCTGTGAGGAGTGTGGTGTGTTCTCCCTGTGTCTGCGTGAGTTTCCTCCAGGTGACTGTCTGTGAAGAGTGTGGTGTGTTCTCCCTGTGTCTGCGTGGGTTTCCTCCGGGTGACTGTCTATGAGGAGTGTGGCGTGTTCTCCCTGTGTCTGTGTAGGTGTGAGTAAATGTGTGAGTGTGTGTCGCCCTGTGACAGAATAGCGCCCCCTCCAGGGTGTGTTCTCGCCTTGTACCCAGTGATTCCGGATAGGCTCCGGACCCACTGCCGCCCTGAACTGGATAAGGGTTACAGACAATGAATGTTTCCAAATTATGTCCAAAAATCATATAATTAAAATTTAGAAATTAATATACAATACTTTGTAATGTGCGAAAATGTCATTTTAACCTTAAACTCAAATAGAATCTGTCAAGATGCTCCTGGAAAGTTGGAAAAACAAACTAAGTTACACACACACACAAACTGGTGAGTATGTGGCACTCTAGCTTGTTAACTGACAGGTTTTTGCTCTTCAGACTGAGACCCAGCTGCAGCTGCAACACACACACACACACACACACACACACACACACACACGGCGGGTGGCTATAATGTCAGAGATTCAATGCCAGCAGTCCACACCTGCGTCTCTTTCGTCTCCCCAAGCCCAGACACACAATCAGAGGACCAAGCAGACATTACAAGCCAATCTCAGAGCTAAGCCGTCACACCTATAACAGCATAATTAATGTATGGCATATACGTGATGCATCAATCCCAGCGCTTAAATCAGCAGTCAGCAGTAAAGAGAGTGACATAGAGCAAGAGGGAGAGAGACACATAGAAAGAGAAGTAAGTGAAGCATTCATACCATAATCAGAGAACTGAGGAGCATCATCTGAATCCGCTTAGTTCCCTGGTGTCTGAGAGAGAGAAGACACAGAGGAAAAAGAAGGGAAGGAAAACACAGAGAGAGAAAGAGAGAGAGAGAGAGAAAGAAAGAAAGAAAAGTGAAACAAAAGCAACAAAGAGAGGAAATTAAATGGACCAAATAGAAAGCAAGAGAAAAGAAAAACAGAAAGAGAGAAGAGTAAAGAAAGGTGCAGAAAAGAGAGAGAGATAGAATGAGTGGTAAATACCCAATGACACTTGCAAATTCACTTTAAATATTAATTTAAAAGAAAACTCTGAAAGGAAACCACCCCATACCCAATTTTGACTGTGTCCAGCGTGTGGCATGGGGTTCCGTAAACGGGAACCTTCCCCATAATAAACATCATCACTTCAGCACGCTGATAATCTGGGAGATTCCCTCCAAAGAACCCTGTAAAGACACAGACACACACACACACACACACACACAGATAGACACACAAAGAAAAACACAACCTGAGCATAAAATCATTAGAGGCAGCTTCTCAAAAAGATTTCAATAAATGTCCTAAAACCAATCTATCCTGATTTGTTCACAGGTCTGATCTACACTGGTGTTAAATGTCAGGGTTCAAAGTAAACGTGTTTGGCTGATTGCTTAATTGATAAATTGATGAACTAACCAATGGTCTGGATGATGGCGTTTTGGACGATCCGCTCCTCGTTTTCTTTTCCACGATTAGATGAAAGGCTTGTGCCAGAATTCCTCCGGGAACCTTCACCGAGCTCAAAATCCACACTCATCCGCAGGTGCTTCAGCAGTGTGTCAAATACCTCCAAAACAGTGGGGCCTAAATATACACACACACACACAAACACACATATAACACCTGGAACTGCTGCTATCATAATAAAACCTCGTATGCCCAAAATGGTAACGTTACAGGAGATGGATATTCCTAAGATCTCCCAAAAGTGGAGCTGAAGATAAAAACCAGGACCTAAACCCACCACTGCCCTCTCCCTAAACCTGAGCCCAGAAAACAAATCCACTGCCCTCTGTGTCCATTCCTCCACTGGGTGAAGAACAACTCGAAACTATGGGTCTGAAAGGACACGGAGGCAGAAAGACACCCCCACAGAGAAAAGGAAACTGACACAAAAGAAAAACTTATGCAGATAAAGCACAGAGCTGAGCAAGAGAAATAAACACTTTCTTGACATGTTACCAATTTGGAGATACAAGGCTTTGGTCAGATGTCACTCGGACTAAAGGAAAGTGGCTTAATCTAGGTGTAGTTACTATGCTGCACAGCTAGATGGAGACATTGGCAACTACAGAGAAAACAGAGCTATCTTCAACCAAATGTATTTTGTCCAAATCGGGACGCTTTGTGACCTCCAGTCTACCGTGGCACATTGAGGCCATTAACTGTCAACGTTCAGCTGAGATGTTTCCAAAAATGTATAAAATGTCGTCACTTACATTTAAAGAATCCCCACCCAGATTCCCAAAAGCTTTAAAGTAAACTGAAGAGAGGATGTTTACTGTTTTGCTCACTCCACCATTGAAAGGTTGGTTGGTGGTTCAGAACTTGGGGTCTGAACTTTAAACACTGCATGTTCAAATAGATGTAGACAGTAGGGGTATAGGGCGATAAGGCCCTAAAATAACACCATGATATTTCAGGGTATTTTGGTGATAACGATATTCTTGCCGATATGAAGAAGAACAAATTACTGCAACAAAATTAATATGTTTATTAAATTTAATATATTTAATATATTTAACATATATTTTACTGCAAATGTAACAGTTTCAAGAATTCAGAAGCGGTGACCAAAATAAATCTGTAAACATTTGCTTACTTTGAAAAAAAAAAGGTAGCGTATAAATCTACCACACAACCATTCATTTTTGTTGCAGTAATCTGTTCTTGAAGTTAATAAAAGTATTTTTCAGTGTTTGTTCGTAATGCCAAGAACATCGTTATCACCAAAATAGCCTGATTAATAACCTTCAGTTCAGGAGAAATGTTGGATTAGCAGGGCTTCCACATATTTTTAGCCGTGTAGTGCACGCTACAAAAAGGATATGGAACTGTGTCTGCGTGAATATGAATGAGACAAAAGCTTTGGAAACATTTTATCGGAGAAATAAAAGAACGCCATTATCGCTAACCTTTGAGACGAGAAATTCAATAATAAATCACAGGCCCCCTATTGGGTTACACACACACACACACAAAATAGGGTCATGAGTTGTTCAATTTACCTCTTCAAAGCTGAGAAATAAAGGCCTTGGGAGACAAAGCTCTCATTGTTTTCCCCTTCATTTTATTTAAATACAGGCCTTTGATCTTGGTAATTAGCACAGTGCTACACCAGACAAAACAATTCAAACATTTTTTGGACAAAAAGCATCGACGCCACTTTTGCTCTAATGATTACAGAGCGGGGAAAAGAAGGCAGAGCCTTGAACTAATCAAACAGCAAATCAATACAAAGCACAAACTGAAATCGACACTTACATAATCTCAAAAAAACATGCTGGAGGTTTCAGCTCGGCTGGGATTGGATTTTATCATTGTGACAAAACTCTAGTCTGCGATACGTTCAATGGGCCTAAACATTGCAAGGGGTTTGCATTTGGACTGGACTAAAATTACCAGGGTAGTGTTGTGTTTGGTGTAAATCATGGAGATATGTATTTAGTTGGCAACAAAGTCAAAAGTATAGGACAGTGTTTGGTAAAAAACTTCGAGGTGTGTTTCCAGACAGGACTAAAATCACAAGAGAAGCTCCAGTGAGAGTAATTCAGCTTGAAATGTCAGAGTCAGAGTAAACAAATCAACATGTTTAACTTCTCTGAGCGGGTCCCTGATATGCCACGAGGTGAAGAAATACTGCAGGAAACAGTGGTGAGAAACCTTTTAAAAATTACTTAACATTTATTAATTTAATGTTTATTTACTTTAAAAACAAACTGACATTTGCCTGGAGAAGCAGGGAGGTGTGTATTTAGGGAAGAAAATAACAGAGGAGCAACTAACTGTTGAAAAGGAAATTAATTTAGAACCCAATTAAACGTAATCTGATCCCAGCAGAGCTAACAATGTTTCATCTGTGGAACCTAACCAACCACAGACTGGGTGGAGAACATGGAGGATTGACAAATGTGTAACTATTCTGACTTTTAGGAGCTGTTAGACCTGAGACACAAATGTGGAGAGAGAACAAGATAAAGAGAAAAGAGAGAGAGAGAAAGGAAGGGTGCAGAGAAATTGAGAAAAAGACAGAAAAGGAAGAGAGGCAAAGAAACAGACACAAGCATAAAATGAAAGCAAGAAAGAGAAAAGAGAAAAAAAGAAAGAATAAAGACAAAGAAAACAAAAGAACATTCAGCAGCAGAGAGAGATTAAAAAAGTTATTTTTAAAATGTCTATTTTATAATGTGCAATTATTTGTCATTTTACAACGTACAAGTACATGTGTCTTCTGCATTTAACCCCTCAAGGGACCTTCAGCCGTGGATTGAGGAGGAGGACAATCCTGTTCCTTCACTCCCACAGCCCCCAATTTTCCTGCCACTTGTGAGAATCGAACCAACGACCTTTCAGTCCACGGCTGCCCATTTATTTATGATTATGATTAGGAAAAACACCCACAAACAATAAAGCAACCACACACTCGGACCACACACACGCTAACAGACATACACAGACGCACTTACCGACCGAGCCCTTGGCTGCTATGGCGACCGTTTCCAATAGCACCTGCACGATACCTGCTCGAACACGAGGTGTGTTTTTACTGTGAGTGTCCAAGTGATTTAACACCTGCTGGATCACATGGTGAGAATGTTGGGCCTGGAACATATACACAGACACACTCCTTTACATTCCCTCTCAGAACACATACACAGTTCTACATAGTACCTTAAATGTCCAAATATTTGTAGACATATGACACATTCTCATGAGGTGGTCTTCATGCTCAGTGCTAAGAGAGTGGTATAAAGGCTGCAGAATGTGACTGTGGAGCAGTGGAACTGTGTTCTCAGGAGAGACAGAGTGGTGTTAGCAAGTAGTCCTCCAACACCAAGTCCTCGTGTGCTGAATTATCAGATGTCCACAAACACACAACCATGTAGTTAGTGCTTGACGAAATATATCATGATATATTTCTTAATTTCGGTTGATACGATATAAAAAGCCACAGAAAAACTGCCAAGAAATGAATGTAACACGACATCACCCTCCAACAACAGCCTCTGGGCTGATATTTTAAAACTGAATTAAAAATTAGTTTACAAAAACATTACAAAATTCCAACAGCACCCTCTAATGACCATCAGTCAGTGACAGACACTGTAAATAATGTGCACTGAAATACTGAAAATGTGTTTAAAAATCATATCATTGTTATAGAAACACTTTATATTGCAATATATATTGTGGTATTGAATTATTGTCCAGCCTTAGATGTAGTATTCCTCTCTCTCTTTCTCTCTCTCTCTGTCTCTTACAAACCCCTTTAAACACCTTTTGTAGATGTGAATCGATTCTCTCTTATCTTTAATAGGAGCTGCTGAACACCTGGGATCAGCTAACAAGAAAATCAAAGGAAAGAGGAGGAGGAGTAAAAGAGAGAGCGGGAGAGAGAGAGAGAGAGAGAGAGAGAGAGAGAGTGAGAGTGTCTTGCCTGTATTGAGTACATTATGATCCTGAAGCAGGACACTGCAAATTCATTTGGATCCCAGAGACGATGATTATCCAGATGTCTGAGAAAGAGAGAGAGAGAAACAATTATTACAAACAAAAATACTACCAAATGAAAAATCTACTATATATTTATTTAAAATATGTATCTGTTGTTTTGAGGTCCTCTGACCATATGGGAATTTATAAGCTTATTTTATGCAAATCATTTCATATGTATATTTGCATGACCTTTAGCATTGACTGAGCTTCATCCTTTCACTCTCAATATTAAGTTGATATTTTAGAAGCGTTCTGCTTCATTTTCACATTAAAAAGGTAACTCTGTGCCCAAATCTTAGAAGCTTCCAACCTGTGATGACAGCAATAAGTATTATTTAACTACTTTTAAAATAAAATGTTTTAAAATGAGACCATTGTGCAAGAAATGAACACAATAGAAATTAGACGAATTAAAACTGTCTGACCTTATTTTAGCCTCTAAACCCAAGATGCAGTAGGTGCTTTTTCACTCTAGTTTTATTTCCCCTGTCAGAACTACATTTCCCACAAGCCCCTCTTCTCTTCTCTTACTCCACTTTGTCATCCTTATCTCCTCCTTTCCTTTTTTAGCTACCATCCTCTCATTTCGTTCTCCTTTTCTCTTCCCTCGCTCCTGACTGTCGCCATGGTGACGTCAATCTCTCTCACTCTCTCCATCCCCCACCCCTCCTTTAGTCTGAGCTATTTTTAGAATGCCTGGAAGTGCCTCCACAATCTCCTCTCCTTCTAAAGCTCTCCCTCACATACACACACACACCATCAGCTTTATTTCACATCACAGACACAGATCTCTCCCCTGAAGCTTAAACCCATTTTCTTTGCATACACTTCAAAAAAAACATCCACACACTCTCAAACACACACACACACACTTCAGCCAGACTACAATTAAAGCCTTTTCACATGCAGAAAATGTGAAGATGTTAACTAATCAACACACACAGTTAGCATAAAATAAGGTAGGAATATTACTTTTCAATGTGTGTGTGTGTGTATGTGTGATAAAACACCTGAAAATGAAGCTTTGATATTACCCTCTCACACTCCAGCTCATCCCTAATTGGCCGCTGACCGAGACGAGACAAAAGCGTCTCATTAGTGAGCCCCGAGAGCACAAACACAGTGCATTAGTCTCAGCTGTTTGTGTGTGTGTGTGTGTGTGTGTGTGTGTGTGTCAAAGTTGAGCGCTAACAAAGCCCAAAGAGGATAGAGTCAGCTAGGACGGACACACACACACACCAGTATACATTTGATCTATAATCTTAAACCAATACAATCTTATCTATATTGTTCTGCCCCATTTTTAGTCATTAGAGAGTAAAGACACTGGTGCTCAACAGGTTTAGAAGAGAACACTAAGGCCCCGTCCACAAGGATAAAATTTTATTTAAAAGCTGACATATTATTTTTGACAATATTCCCATCCAGAGGAATACGAAAACGGCTGCATTCTCACGCCAGTCCAGTAGGGGACAATAGAACCTCTTACAGAGAGAAATCAAAACACCACGAAGCCTGAGAGAGAATTAACTGAGGTTTAATTCTGAATCACTCCATCCTCCCTCTGTAGTGCACTACACACTTCCTGAAACGACTGAATCAAGATCTTAACAGTGCAGTATATATTTCTAACACACATCATTTCTATTTATTCATCTGTGTGAATCTGAACTCTAGTGCTGTCTGTGTGTGTACAGTGTAGTTTATGACTGATGTAGTTCACTGTAGAGGAAGTGAGGAGCTGTGTGTGTACAGTGCAGTTTATGACTGATGTAGTTCACTGTAGAGGAAGTGAGGAGCTGTGTGTATACAGTGTAGTTTATGACTGATGTAGTTCACTGTAGAGGGAGGGAGAAGCTGTGTGTGTACAGTGAATTTTATGACTGATGAAGTTCACTGTAGAGGGAGTGAGGAGCTGTGTGTGTACAGTGTAGTTTATGACTGATGTAGTTCACTGTAGAGGGAGTGAGGAGCTGTGTGTGTACAGTGTATTTTATGACTGATGTAGTTCACTGTAGAGGGAGGGAGGAGCTGTGTGTGTACAGTGTAGTTTATGACTGATGTAGTTCACTGTAGAGGGAGTGAGGAGCTGTGTGTGTACAGTGTAGTTTATGACTGATGTAGTTCACTGTAGAGGGAGGGAGGAGCTGTGTGTGTACAGTGTAGTTTATGACTGATGTAGTTCACTGTAGAGGGAGTGAGGAGCTGTGTGTGTACAGTGTAGTTTATGACTGCTGTAGTTCACTGTAGGGGGAGTGAGGAGATGTATGTGTACAGTGTAGTTTATGACTGATGTAGTTCACTGTAGAGGGAGTGAGGAGCTGTGTGTGTACAGTGTAGTGTATGACTGATGTAGTTCACTGTAGAGGGAGGGAGGAGCTGTGTGTGTATAGTGTAGTTTATGACTGATGTAGTTCACTGTAGAGGGAGCGAGGAGCTGTGTGTGTACGGTGTAGTTTATGACTGATGTAGTTCACTGTAGAGGGAGCGAGGAGCTGTGTGTGTACGGTGTAGTTTATGACTGATGTAGTTCACTGTAGAGGGAGCGAGGAGCTGTGTGTGTACGGTGTAGTTTATGACTGATGTAGTTCACTGTAGAGGGAGCGAGGAGCTGTGTGTGTACAGTGTATTTTATGACTGATGAAGTTCACTGTAGAGGGAGCGAGGAGCTGTGTGTGTACAGTGTAGTTTATGACTGATGTAGTTCACTGTAGAGGGAGTGAGGAGCTGTGTGTGTACAGTGTAGTTTATGACTGATGTAGTTCACTGTAGAGGAAGTGAGGAGCTGTGTGTGTACAGTGTAGTTTATGACTGATGTAGTTCACTGTAGAGGAAGTGAGGAGCTGTGTGTGTACAGTGTATTTTATGACTGATGTAGTTCACTGTAGAGGGAGGGAGGAGCTGTGTGTGTACAGTGTAGTTTATGACTGATGTAGTTCACTGTAGAGGGAGTGAGGAGCTGTGTGTGTACAGTGTAGTTTATGACTGATGTAGTTCACTGTAGAGGGAGGGAGGAGCTGTGTGTGTACAGTGTAGTTTATGACTGATGTAGTTCACTGTAGAGGGAGTGAGGAGCTGTGTGTGTACAGTGTAGTTTATGACTGCTGTAGTTCACTGTAGGGGGAGTGAGGAGATGTGTGTGTACAGTGTAGTTTATGACTGATGTAGTTCACTGTAGAGGGAGTGAGGAGCTGTGTGTGTACAGTGTAGTGTATGACTGATGTAGTTCACTGTAGAGGGAGGGAGGAGCTGTGTGTGTATAGTGTAGTTTATGACTGATGTAGTTCACTGTAGAGGGAGCGAGGAGCTGTGTGTGTACGGTGTAGTTTATGACTGATGTAGTTCACTGTAGAGGGAGTGAGGAGCTGTGTGTGTACGGTGTAGTTTATGACTGATGTAGTTCACTGTAGAGGGAGCGAGGAGCTGTGTGTGTACGGTGTAGTTTATGACTGATGTAGTTCACTGTAGAGGGAGTGAGGAGCTGTGTGTGTATAGTGTAGTTTATGACTGATGTAGTTCACTGTAGAGGGAGTGAGGAGCTGTGTGTGTACAGTGTAGTTTATGACTGATGTAGTTCACTGTAGAGGGAGTGAGGAGCTGTGTGTGTACAGTGTAGTTTATGACTGATGTAGTTCACTGTAGAGGAAGTGAGGAGCTGTGTGTGTACAGTGTAGTTTATGACTGCTGTAGTTCACTGTAGGGGGGGTGAGGAGATGTATGTGTACAGTGTAGTTTATGACTGATGTAGTTCACTGTAGAGGGAATGAGGAGCTGTGTGTGTACAGTGTAGTGTATGACTGATGTAGTTCACTGTAGAGGGAGGGAGGAGCTGTGTGTGTATAGTGTAGTTTATGACTGATGTAGTTCAGTGTAGAGGGAGGGAGGAGCTGTGTGTGTACAGTGTAATTTATGACTGATGTAGTTCACTGTAGAAGGAGTGAGGAGCTGTGTGTGTACAGTGTAGTTTATGACTGATGTAGTTCACTGTAGAGGGAGAGAGGAGCTGTGTGTGTACAGTGTAGTTTATGACTGATGTAGTTCACTGTAGAGGGAGGGAGAAGCTGTGTGTGTACAGTGTAGTTTATGACTGATGTAGTTCACTGTAGAGAGAGTGAGGAGCTGTGTGTGTACAGTGTAGTTTATGACTGATGTAGTTCACTGTAGAGGGAGTGAGGAGCTGTGTGTGTACAGTGTAGTTTATGACTGATGTAGTTCAGTGTAGTTTATGACTGATGTAGTTCACTGTAGAGGGAGTGAGGAGCTGTGTGTGTACAGTGTAGTTTATGACTGATGTAGTTCACTGTAGAGGCAGTGAGGAGCTGTGTGTGTACAGTGTAGTTTATGACTGATGTAGTTCACTGTAGAGGGAGTGAGGAGCTGTGTGTGTACAGTGTAGTTTATGACTGATGTAGTTCACTGTAGAGGGAGAGAGGAGCTGTGTGTGTACAGTGTATTTTATGACTGAAGAAGTTCACTGTAGAGGGAGTGAGGAGCTGTGTGTGTACAGTGTAGTTTATGACTGATGTAGTTCACTGTAGAGGGAGAGAGGAGCTGTGTGTGTACAGTGTAGTTTATGACTGATGTAGTTCACTGTAGAGGGAGTGAGGAGCTGTGTGTGTACAGTGTAGTTTATGACTGATGTAGTTCACTGTAGAGGGAGAGAGGAGCTGTGTGTGTACAGTGTAGTTTATGACTGATGTAGTTCACTGTAGAGGGAGTGAGGAGCTGTGTGTGTACAGTGTAGTGTATGACTGATGTAGTTCAGTGTAAAGGGAGCGAAGAGCTGTGCGAGTTTCAGACAGAGACAGACACACTGTGTTATGTCAGCGTTTCAGGAAATTTCCGTTTACCTTCGTCCACACGAGAACAGAGACAATAGCGTTTTCAAAAATCTCTACCTTGGAGAGCATTTTTGAAAACCTCCATTTCCAGTAAAACACTGCTTTTTTCATGTGGATGCGAGGCCAAAACGCAGACAAAACCCTTTGTTGTGGATGGGGCCTAATACTGCATTTCATCAGAGCCCATGACCCAGAAACTAAACCCCTTCAATTGGGACTTGTACACTCAGGAAGTCAGGATAACATTCTCAGCTCCATTAAATCTTTAACACATACAGTAAAATGCAGTGTTCTGAGAAGGTAAACACATAACTGTATTCTCCCACTTACAGATGCCTAGGGCATCACTGGAGACTGAACACGGAATATATTTTAAAGGCTTTTCCACAGTATCTTTTAGACCTCTGCACTGTGACAACCCTACAGTGTCGTAAAGTACATTACTGCAAAGATGAAATGAAAGACGACGTGCTAAAAACCAAAGACTCCAGACACCACCAGGCGATTCTGCTCCGGGTTCAATCCTTCAACCCAGAGAAAGCCACAGAGGGTGAAAAATCCTGCCATAAGCAGCCTGCCTGCTCCAGGAGATCACACAGCTGCTGCCTCTCAGAGACAAGCTGATAACACACACCAGAGAGTGCGTGTGTGTGTGTGTGTGTGAGAGATGGAGTAAGTGACTGAGATGTATTAAGAAAACAGAGCACCGAGGTCAAATCTCTGTCAAATCTTTAGCTTCTAGTCATTGTGTGTGTGTGTGTGTGTGTGTGTGTGTGTGTGTGTGTGTCAGTCGGAGTGGTGTCGAGTTGCTCATGTTTTCAGGACAAACGAGCATCATACATTGCATCTAAAAATGCTCACGAGTCACTTCTGTTCGTCTGGAGACTGCCTCCAGGTGCAGGTCTCAAAGTCATGCTTGATATATTCTTGGACTGAATCTCCAACCGCTCTGTAATCTTCCCCACCATCGAACTGAGAGCTCCTTGAAACACCAGCCGCAAGCCATGAGCCTCAGAATCAAGCTTGGACCTGGTTTCAGGGTTTAGATTGAGGACAACGCAATGACAGAGTGATACTGGTTGGGCAATAACACTTACCCAGTGCTAGAGTGCTGTTCACCTCGATATTTCACATTGTGTTTACATGTATATTTGTGCTGTTTTGCTCTCTCATACACTCGGTCGGAGGTTGGGCACGAGGCAGGGAGCTGATAGTGGCATGTAGTGCAAGATAGTACAGAGCACACTGCACAATGACCAATACATTGATAACAGCGTTTCTATGAAGACAGAGCAGACTGTGACAGGTAAATACATGTTGCTCGAGGCTAATAGTTGTTTTTTCAAAGATGACATGAATCTTGCCAGAAAGTTTTGAGGTGTAAGTCAAAACGGACTTGGTTCTGAAGCAGAATTCCACAGCTGTGGTGTGGGAACATTGTGGCTTTGAGCTGAAAGAGCGAGGAGACACAGCCAGTATGTCGAATTTGTTTAAAAATATTGGCAACAATCCTAAAAGCACATCTAAAATATTACCATCCACAGTTGGAGAGGGACCTTCCCAAAAGTGCAATTAATTTTATTCATTGTCTGTACCCCTTATCCAGTTCAGGGTGGCGGTGGGTCCGGAGCCTACCTGGAATCACTGGACGCAAGGCGGGGAACACACCCTGGAGGGGGCGCCAGTCCTTCACAGGGCGACACACACTCACACATTCACACCTACGGACACTTTTGAGTCTCCAATCCACCTACCAACGTGTTTTTGGAGCGTGGGAGGAAACCGGAGCACCTGGAGGAAACCCACGCAGACACAGGGAGAACACACCACACTCCTCACAGACAGTCACCCGGAGGAAACCCACACAGACACAGGGAGAACACACCACACTCCTCATAGACAGTCACCTGGAGGAAACCCACGCAGACACAGGGAGAACACACCACACTCCTCACAGACAGTCACCCGGAGGAAACCCACGCAGACACAGAGAGAACACGCCACACTCCTCACAGACAGTCACCCGGAGGAAACCCACGCAGACACAGAGAGAACACACCATACTCCTCATAGACAGTTACCCGGAGTGGGACTCGAACCCACAACCTCCAGGACCCTGGAGCTGTGACAGAGACACTACCTGTGACTCCACTGTGCAATAATTTGTATATTGCTTGTAATTTTTTATTTAATTATTTTGTTTATTCCAATGATTAAAAGTTATTTAAACGTATTATTTATACTTATTACTTATAATTGTATCAGAGGAATTTGTCTTAATAAGGCAACAATATCGTTCATCACGATTATTTCTGGGACAATATATCGTCCAAATTAATAGTTAATGTGCCAGGCGTACTAGTAGATGTAAATTCAGAGACCCCTTTATTACTGCACGGCTTGTGTTGTTCACTCTGTGGTGCTTTGTCAGTGGTCACTGGATGCTCCCCACAGGACGCTGTTAGCTGGATGTATTTGGTGGAAAACTCCAGCAGCGCTGCTGTGTCCTCTCATATTAGCACAACACACATTTCTGTGAATATTCAAGGGTTGAACTAATGGTGCGAACCTTGGTAAAAATGTTACAACATTCACATGTTTATGGTTCTGTAGAGATCCACATCCTTTGTTACACAAGTTTTGGGATCTTTTTTTCTGAACACTTTAGTGTGCACTTACACCAGAACAGGACGGACAGCATTGTTCATGTTCCCATAAGCTGCTCGACCAAGCAATTCCCGAAAACAGCTCTCAGCCAAAGCTGCCGGGTTCTCCTCTCCTCCTCCTCCAGCCCTGAGAGAGAAAGAGAGAGACATAAAAACTTACAAACACAAACCCCGCACAGATCGATGAAAGTTGAAAAATTCATGAGATAGTGTTCTATATTAAACATGGTCAGTGCACACACACACACACACACATTCTGCTCACGTTCATCCTGAAAAGCAATTAACACACTCCGATGCCCTTCACCAGTGAAAATGCACAGCTACAGGAGCCAGAACATAATAATAATTACACACACAATTTCATCTTCTTCGTGAGCATGTGCTCACGTGCAGCTTGGGCTTTTACACTCTGTGGTCAAAAGTATGTTTACATCTGCCATCCCAATTTCTTTTCTTTGTCGATGGGCATTAATCAGGAGTTTGTTTCTCAGCACAATCCCTCCTTTTACCCTCTGTGTCTGACTCCGCCCACCTCCCCATCTCTCTGTATCATTTCCCTCCATCCCTTTTACCTGTATCTCTCTCATCCTCTCTCTCCATCTTCCACTTTGTTTCTTTCTGTTTCTCTCCATCCCCTAATTTCTCTCTATCCCCTTTCCCTCTGCCTCCTTCTGTCGTCCTCTTACCCTCCCTTTATCTTAAAGTCTCTCTCCCCTGCTCCTTCTGTCTCTAGCCATCCTTCATTCTTCTCTGTATGTCTCTCTCTCTTTTTAAAACTCCCAATTTCCCTGCCCTCCTCGCTTCATCTTCCTTCTCTCTTCCCTGCCTCCCCACTTCGTCTTTTGTGATCTAATTCTTTCCACTTTTCCAGTCTGATCTGAACGTACACTGCGCAGTAAAATACAACACGACCCTGAGCTGTGAATCTGTGCTGAAGCTCAGTGAAATGAGACTCAGGGGATGGGATCAAGGAAGGGAGGGGGGAATTAAAGGAGGCTCTGGATGTTTTTGCCCAATGCTTTGAAAAGGTTTAAAAAAAAATAAAAAATTAAAAAATAACACAATGATTAAACATCCACTTTTTGCGAAGAGCACAATAACTAACCATCTTTTTCATTATCAGGTTTCACCTCCTGTGTTTCAGCCACCTGCTAAAACACCTGCTCTACTGCTGCAGTCACGTCTCTACTTTTCTTGGGAAGACTTTACAGAGGCTGATGGAACAAAGCTGTGAGAATTACACTGCATTCAGCCTCTGTGAGAGCATTAGTAAAGGCATACACTGATGTCCTCCTGAAGATACAGGACGGTGCTCCATTGCCCCTTAAACACAGAGTGTGTTCACATGCACTTAATCTGATTTTGTGCAGTTATCAGATTATTTTGTGAGTAATCCGATCAATGTGTTTACATCTTCCTTTTCACAGCTATCTCTGAGATGGAGAGGCCCCGTTTTAAACTACCGCCTGTTCCTGGACGATGCCCCCTTTTTGCAAGCTTTACATTACACTGCAACCCAAACAGTGTAGGGAGCTCAGATGCTGCAGTTCTAACTTTAAGGGTGCGTCAAACCAGGGTGTAGTGGTTAAAATGTACCCTACAAAAGGAGATGACCCTTCAAAAGCCTGGTACGTCATCAGAACACAAATTTAAAAAAAGAAGAGTGCTTTATTACCAGGCGACGAGCGCTGCTCTGTAGGAAGCTCAGCAGAGGACAGCTCTGGACTTTAGGTAAATTCAGGGCATCAAATACTTTTAGAAGTGTTCATTAATCATATAATCATTAAAATATATTATATCACCCACTCCTAACTCTTCTGTAACATGAAGCTTTAGAACTTCTATTTCCACCTTAAATGTTGGAGTAGCCTCAGGCATGAGAATAAAACCATTTAAGGTGGAACTGGAAATTAATTAGCTACCTATCAAGCCAGTTTTATGCTTATGAAGATAAGTTCATGATTATATTAAAACTATATTAAACCTATATTATCATAGTTTTAAAGGGGAATATACTGACATTTGTGAGTTTATTTCCCAATAAGGTCTCAGACCCCCAGGCCCTAGGCAAAACAGAGATGTACAGTGGTAGGGACAAGGGGAGGAATGGGATCCTGGGAGACGTTAGAAATTAATTAACAAAATATAGGTCTCTTGAAAAAATAAGTTAGAAAAATCCTGTTCTAGACCTTACTTTAGTGTCCCATTTTTCCTACAGAGATTATAACCACTCAGTGGGAACCACTGACAATGCTAGGGGCTTTAAGCCACTCTGTTTGTATCTGTATCTGTGCGTGCTTGTGTGTGTGTGTGTGTGTGTGTGTGTGTGTGTGTGTGTGTGTGTCTGTATACCTGTCCGTTTCTTCGTTGTCCTGCATGTTAAACAGCATTGAGGGGATGAGTTTGTCCATGTGCTGAGGCTCCCAGATAATGGCCTGAAGTTCATCATTTACAGTCTTCCTCACAACGCCCTGTAGCCCTTTAATACCAGCTACACGGATCCTGAAAACACACACACAAATATATAGATTCTTAGTTATGCTTTACATTAACTACAAGTCACTGAAGAATTAAATTCACAATCAATCGTATGTACACCAAAATCAAGAAAGAGATTGTGTATTTCTACACTGCTTTTTATAAAGAGATGTAAAAATATAACATCTTTGCACCCCTTGAATGAACCTGTTTATTCTCCATAGAGTGGGTCAAACACATGGGGGTGGCCATGTTTAAAATATGTTGAGTATTACAGAATCATTGGCCACTAGGTGTCAGCAGAAATCTGTTTAATAACATGAAAGGAAATCAGTGGATTTTTCCAGTAATGGCATTTTCTTTTCATAGTCTTTTAATAATGATTATAACATTCATGATTTCTCGCTCTCTCACACACACACACACCTGGTTTGTGTCTCTGGGTCTTCATGTGTGGAGTGGCACATTGCACTGAACTGAGAGACGAAGAAATCGTAACGACGATGATATGACGGCGTGTCCTCCTCGATGTTTGCAAACTTCACAAACTGCACAAAGGTAAAAAACCACAAACACACCTTTACACAGGCTTAAGAAGTAACATGATGCAATACTTAACTGCGGAAATATATCAAAACCTTATATTGTCTGCTTGTCCAAATGTTTGTGCATGGCATACATGAACTCTCACTGTAAACATGTGTATAATAAACTCTATAAGCTTGGTCTAGATGGGCATAAAGACCCCCAGCACTGATCTGTGTTAAAATAGTGCTCTCTGGATTACAGCTCCATCTAATACTTTTGGGATGATTTTGAGGGTCAGGACGAATCATCCAAATTCAGGACCTGTGCTCACAGAGTGACAATTAATTCTTTATCCCACATACTTCCTAAACAGGTCTCAGTGTCTCCCCAGCTTTAGATTCAGATCCATCTACTCTGGTTCTCTCTTTCTCGCTCCCTCCTTCCTTGATTAATAAAGAGACAGATGGTAAAAAAGAGATGCTAAAAGAGTTTTCTGAGTCAGAAAAGTGACAGCAGTTCATTTCACACTCTCCACCCACAGCTTAGCTAATTCCATTAGCCCTTCCCTTACCTTTTCTTGCTTCTCTCTCTCTCTCTCTAATCATGCAGTATGTCTCATATCCAGAGACAGCACTTCATCACTATATCACTACATCACTTCATGCACAGATCACTATAAACTGACAAAGAATACACAATCTGAAGGTTAAAAACAGTAGCTCAGAATTCTCTCTCTCTCTAACTTTGATGCACTGTGGACCGCAGCATTTGGTGACCCTGGCTCTGTACCTTTACTTGGTCTGCCAGTTTGTGGCCGAGTTGCTGTGGTTCCTAAATGCTTAAACTGTTCAAAAATACCACTCACATCTGACCGCAGAACATCAAGGGGAGAATATATTTCCTAAATTGATTGTTGCAACTGTTGTAGCATCAAACTACAGTACAACTGCACAACTCAGTGAGGCATCTGCTGTGACCCATTCTATCAAAAATGTTTGTAAAGCCAGATGCATGGCTATGCAGCAATGAGACAGAACGAAACACATAATTCAATTCATTTCAATTAAGCGATCCGTCCATATATTTTTGTCTACATCGTGTATGTTTGACTGATTGAAGAATGTCACAGAATGTAAAATGGAAGTAAATCAAACACTTATTTGATAGATACACTGATGGTGTCTTGTCTGGAATGAGTACAAGTAAAATTAAACTTAACCTTAACCTTAAAACGTATCAGAGATAGTTAAAATGTAAAAAAAATTTAAACTTTTTTTGATTGGATTTTAAAATAATAAGTTCAGAAAAATGAGGCTAACTATTCACCATCCAATGAAATCTTGATGGATAAAATCATGTCCCGCCCATGCCATTTCCCACCCAATAGTCCTGTTTCACGCAGAAGTCTCAGGAGCGCTGGAACACCGTTTATGATCAAGAACTAACTATCCAACAGCAGTGGCTGGCCTCGCTAAGGTAAATGTGGATGAATGCAGTTAGGCCTTCACAGATACGTTCCACTAAACCCAGTCTACACCCTTCCCACAAGAGCAGAGACTTTTACTGCAGATAAAAGGAAATGTCAGACAAGCAGGTGTCCACAAACTTCTGATCACACACTTACAGAGTTGGTGCCAAGAACTTGTAAATCCGGTTCTTTTGACTCCAGAAGTTTTGCCACCATGTGAAGGAAACTCTCCACAAAGGGTTTAATGCTCTGAGAGTGACATGCCATCAGCAGCTGATCCAGGGCCTCCATCGCAATCACCACATATCTGCACACACACACACACACTTTTTCCCATAAATATGCTGGTTTATACGTCTGTGACAGTGTCACAGGCGGATGTTTACACACTCTTAAAAATAAAGGTGCTATAAAGAGTTCTTTGAGCAATGCCACAGAAGAACCACATTTGGTTCCATAAAGAACTGTGTTTGTTTAAGAGATATGAGAGTGTGAAGAACTTTGTAAAGGTTTAAAAATACATGCCTCAATCTTAAAGTACTTTACCCATTTGAAGGAATCAGCAAAAATGTTTTTTTTTTATGAAACTAAAAGAACCCTTTAAAAAAACTTTATTTTTAAGAGTGTAACATTTACCTGACACCGATTCGCAGAGCTGAGAGTTGGAGCGTGTCCGCAAACATCAGCATGCAACACTTACCCATGGCTCCTTTCTCTGCATCACACACGGCAAACCCATCAACGTTAAATCAACAGAGTGTAAAAACATCAACATGCTCGGTGTTATTTTAACACTAATAGTGTTGATTTCACTCTGGTGAATTTGCTGTGAATGTGGAGACATTTATGTGGATAAATGCAGAAGAATATGACAGTCTTATTATAGCCCTTTTCCTCCAGTTGTTGACACCGCAGATAAACTACTGAATATACCTTAAACATTGAATCGTTTGGTATTCTCCCTAAGTTTGGATGTAAGGATTTTACAAAAGCAACCCACTTTGACCAAAGCTTGACAAATATATTCATTTGTAAACAGAGTAAAAACGCAATTTTCTTTCCATGATTTATATTTCAAACCTAAATCTATCCAACTGTCTATTAAAGGAGATTCTGGAAGATACCCAGACTTTGTTATGCGTATACTTAGGGCTGGACAATTATTCAATATCAATAAATATTGCAATATAAAATGTTTCAATAACAATAATATGATTTTTCATATCATTTCCAGTATTTTGGAACACATTAGGGTGGCACAGTGGTGCAGCAGGTAGTGTCGTAGTCACACAGCTCCAGGGGCCTGGAGGTTGTGGGTTCGATTCCCGCTCCGGGTGACTGTCTGTGAGGAGTTGGTGTGTTCTCCCCGTGTCCGCGTGGGTTTCCGCCGGGTGCTCTGGTTTCCTCCCACAGTCCAAAAACACACGTTGGTAGGTGGATTGGCGACACAAAAAGTGTCCGTAAGTGTGAGTGAATGTGTGTGTGTCTGTGTTGCCCTGTAAAGGACTGGCGCCCCCTCCAGGGTGTATTCCCGCCTTGCGCCCAATGATTCCAGGTAGGCTCTGGACCCACCATGACCATGAACTGGATAAACAGTTACAGATAATGAATGAATGAATGGAACACATTATTTACAGCATCTGTCACTGACAGACGGCCATTAGAGGGCGCTATTGTCAGTTCAAGTTTTCCTTTTGAATTTAAACAATTTTTCAGTGACTTTTCTATTGTTCACATCGATATCGGAATTATATCGTATCGACAGAAACAAAGAAATATATTGTGATATAAATTTTGGCTGTATCTACTTACTTTATCTGAGCCTTCTCTATTCCATTTCCCCAAGTGTAATACACATTAAAACGATGGTTCTTTATTAAAG
This sequence comes from Hoplias malabaricus, assembly GCF_029633855.1. Lineage (NCBI taxonomy): Eukaryota > Metazoa > Chordata > Actinopteri > Characiformes > Erythrinidae > Hoplias > Hoplias malabaricus. Next base: position 69,400,480 of record NC_089820.1, read on the forward strand.
GAAACTGTTCTCTATAGAACCCTGAACACTTGAAGAACTTTCCATCATGAAGGGTTCTTCAGATTGATGGAGAACGTGCTATAGACGGTTCTATACAGCACCTTTTAGAAAAGAGTTCTATAAGGCAGCACAGGAACTTTATTCTGAGTCTCTCACCCATAACGATGCCGCACCACGTCTCTAGTGAGACGCTCTGCGAGATATTCCCCGATCCGGTCCAGCTTCTCTGGAGCAGAGACGGCAAAAAAAGTCAACTTCTCCATATCTGACTTCACCAATCCGTCCTGAAGAGAGAACAGGAAAAGAAGGTAAAGAAGATAACAAAAATAACAACAACAACAACAACGATGCACAAACTACATCTACTCTCCGAGTCTGGTGTCTGTACGACCTACGGCCCTCCTCCACATTATCAGGAGGAAAAAAAACATAAGAAAAATCCTTACAAAAGCAGTAGGGTTCTACGCAATTTAAATTGTGATTTTCACAAACCCAAGGATAAATAATACATTATTTAAAAAATAAAAAGGACAAAGAATAAAGAATGCAAAGAATAAAAAAAAGGAAAGTTTTGAGCCAAGATTTGAAGCACGAGAAAGTTTGGAGGGAGCAGCACTGAAATATCTGCCACCCACAGCAGAGTCAAGCTGATGGAGCAGTAAGAAGACTGCAGTTAGAGGATCTGAGGATAAGCGAGAGACAGAGAAATGAGGTCAGAGAGACACACAGGTATGAAGAAGAATTCTGAAATTCTTTGAATGTCTCCCCTCCTCCAGCTCTGTTTCCTTACTGTCCCCCCATCTGAACGTTCTACCCCGCGTGGCCGATCTTTCAGTGCTGCTGCCCCTACATTTTGGAACTCTCTTCCTCCTCTTCTTCACAACTGTTCAACTTTATCTTCCTTCAGATCACTGCTAAAAACATTTTTTTCATTTTTTATAAGCTGAACTCGTTATTAATCCTAGCCTCGACGTGAAGCCAGTGGAGCTGCTGAAGAACAGGAGTGATATAATAATAATAATACATTACTGTACCATTACTGTAAGCTCCGATGGAACAGTTGTACAGTTATAGCTCTATAATGTTATACCTACTGCTGCAGTTGTATAGTTTCTAATGGTGAAAGCCAGCGAGAGCGGATTTAACTCATAATCCCCCCGGAGCACACCCCACCTAAAGCTCTCTCTCAAGCTGCTAATTTACTTAATGAGTAACATATCACTCCCCTGAGCAATCAGAGAGAGAGAGAGAGAGAGAGAGAGAGAGAGAGAGAGAGAGAGAGAGAGAGAGAGAGAGAGAGAGATTCTATTTATGACATTCCTCTCACAATTTTATTAATTTTTTTTAAAGAACCCTGAGGAAGTGTGTGTCCCCCTACCTTCGGGTCCTCAGGGAAGATGTTATCCACCAAACGTTTGTAGCGAGGTCGACATCGCCCACAGCATCCACACACACCTGCAGAGAGAGAGAGATAATTTAAAACACACACACACACACACACACACACACACAGAGAGAGAGAGAGAGAGTTTTTAACACACACACACACACACACACACACACACACACCGGCAGAGAGTTTTTAACACACACACACACACACCTGCAGAGAGTTTTTAACACACACACACACACCTGCAGATACTGAAGTTACAGACACTGATGGATTGTCTTGCAGAGGGTCACACTTTACTTCCCAAATGCAGGTGATTTATTTTAAACAGCAAAAAAAAATATGCATTTCAGGGTCTAGCTTAAAAACAGCACACGGACACGTTAACAACGTAAAACGGGGGTTACCACTCGAGGGAGCTTTAAAGGAGCATCAGTTAAGATTCAGGACGCCTCCAGTGGTGAAGCAGGTGGGTTTCATTTTTGTGAAACATAAAAATATTGTCATTTTATTGTAACTTGTGTAGAATTAAAAATGACAAATGTCACTTCATGGAAAAATAATAAACAAATAAAAATGAAGTATTAATACGTTACAATCACAATCTCCAACATCAAAATCACCATCGATCGATAGATAGATACTGTATTGATCCCAGAAGGAAATTCAAGGTGTTCAGTAGCTGTTCCATATCAAAAGAGTAAAATAGAAAATAAGATAAAGACAACAAATACAGAACGGAATATAGAACCAAATACAGAATATAAAATAAAACATAAACTAGGGCTGTCACATTAACCACAATACTCTAATGTAATGGCACCATCACCACCGCAGTGTGTACATGTTTTCCCTTTCATTACATGGTCTTTCTTGTTTTACACTTTGGAGTGTGTGCGTGTGTGTGTGTGTAATGAATGTTAAATGTGTTTAAAAAAAAACATAGGTTAGGAGTGTAATTTTTCCCAACTGTTGACATCTGAATGGCTGAGTGTCTTCGTTTTATAAAATGGACGCAATGGCAGCAAACCAACCCCAAAACCAACTGCAACTTTTGGGACAGTTTATGAGCATTCAGCTTTAAACCAGGTGTGTTGAAAAGTGAGAAACAGGTGATTCAGATGAGGCAATGTGCAAAACCTGTGCCAGAAAATCCACTGTGAAACGGAAATCCGAATGTGTCTCATCTAGCTTCCTATAATTCAACTACCAAAACCCAACTGCCTCCAGCTACGAGTCATGGAGCAGCTTCAAAAGGAACAGTTCGGGCCAGTCCCAGGTGACAGTGAGGAGTGTAGCTCTAGAATCAGGATGAATTGAGTAATTTGGGACAGTAGTATCACACATCGCAGGGTTGAACCCTGTTAAACAACCGCACTGGGAATTCTTTCACCGCGACAGCCCTAATATAATACAGCAAGCAGAAGTATGAATATAAAATATATTTTTTTTTAAAAATCACACGTTCTTTTGGACACAATATTATCCTCAAGAACAGAACAAACCCATCACTGTCTTCTGCAGCTTTTTCCTGATGGAGCTCAGAACGAATGCAGCGCCCAATAAACTCTTCTGTGCTCTGTTTTCAAACTGCTTCATTTTTTGTTGAACAGTGACCATAAAACAAGAAAAGAAAATGTTTACATTTTAAATTACAACTACCACGTCACACAAAACAAAGCAAGATGGGAACGAATAAATCACAATTACAAAATTCATCAAAATAAAAATAAAACTGATTTGACCAAAGTTGATCAGAAAAGAACAAAACGTTCCCAAAGAGAATCACGCTTCAACACAAAAATAAAATAAACACAAACAAACCCACGCCCTCCACGAGCCGTTCACACAAGACTGAATTTTCTGGTTCATGTAGCTCGTCATATTAACATTAAGTCTGTGTCCGGTTCCCAACAGGATCACCCTCGCCACCGACAGCTCAGCGTCACAGTGAACATATGGATATGCAAATTAAGTACAAGCACGCATATTAAACATGTGCATGAATATTCAACAGGAGAGCTTTAAAATGTAAATAATGCATGAAACACTGTAGCTGCCATTAACCTCTGCCGAAGGAGGAGTCAAGTGGATGTGTGTGTGGTGGAGGAAGGACAAAAATTTAGACATTGTGCATAATCTGCACTGAAAACCTCAAAAAACAAATGGGGCGCTCTAGAGCAGCCACACACACACACACACACACACGCTGAATGTCATACACAGCACGCTGCTACAGGGCTGTAAAGCCCTTCATAACAGCAGCATACGCAAAGGACAAAACCTCCTTCTTAACACCCTGGGGATTTAGATAAAATGTAGTATGAGTTGTGTACACACACTTTGGCCAATAGATATATCAACAAACAAACAAACAAACAAACAAAGGTCACACACAACTGCAGCGGAAAGCTGTTGACCTTGAGTGGGCCTCTGCAGCCGTCTGGATGATGGCCGGACATATCACCAGGAGAGCAATCACACCCTTCATCAGCAGCGGTTACTGAGATGATTATTCGTGTGTGTGTGTGTGTGTGGCTCTGTTTGAATGACTGCTTAATAATTAAAAGACTGAAGAAATCTGAGAGTATCACAGCAGCCAGCACTCTTCTCATATTAAACATCTCTCTCTCTCTGTCTCTCTCTCAGCTCCTCCTCATGAGCCTAATTAAACCCATTCACTTCTCCCTCCCTGTGTGTGTGTGTGTGTGTGTGTGTGTGTGTGTGTGTGTGTAAAGTGAGAAGTGGAAATAGTTTGACCATTATCAAGCATCCGATACCCTTACTGAGAGAGAGAAAGAGAGATAGACAGATAGACGAGAGCAAGAGAGAGAGAGAGAGAGAGAGAGAGAGAGAGAGAGAGAGAGAGAGAGAAGCATGGGCAATGCATTATTTACAATATTATGTACAAATGTTTAAGACAGATCCGATTTATAAAAGATAACCCACTTCCATAAAGAAAAAAAAAGAATGGAAAAAGGACAGTAAGTTTCCTCATCTACAGTTATTAAAACATACAGTGAAACAGGCCCATGAAAGCTGCACACGTCCCTGGCGTCTCCCCAGACCTGCCCCCATCAGACAAACGCCACTTAAAGCTTTCATCACTGAGAGAGAGGAGTGAACCAAGCTCCATTCTCACTTCAGAACTGAGAACATCTACCGCTGTTTGTTTCCATCCACAATCAGAGAACCCAATCAAAATAGGGGTCTGAAAGAATGTGGAGCTGAAAAGACGACACCCTGCACTGGGAATAAAATCATGTCCAGACCAAACACAGAAGCTACTGCTCTTTGTAAACAGACTAAACACAACCTGTTCACCCAGAGCCCACATCTCCACACGGAATGGACTTAAGAAACAGAGCGCGTTAAACCAAGTTCTAAGACTGAATTTTGAAGATGTGTCCTACACACACACACACACACACACACACACACACACACACAGTACCCAGAGTGTTGAGAACTGAGTCTCTCTGCCGGTTCTGTCTGTATCTGAAGGTTCCGTCTGCCTCAGAGCGTGGAACCTGTCGGTACCTCCTCATCATGACTTCTGACCGCAGCCACAAAAACAACACACACAAGCTCCGATAAGAGAGCGAGAGAGACGGGGGGAGAGAGAGAGAGAGACAGAGAGAGAGAGAGAGAGAGACAAGCACCTGAGAAATTGAGAGAGCAGCACACCTGTATAAGCCCCTCCTACCTAACAGCCCAACGGGCCAATCACAGCACAGCTTCCTCTGACAACACCTGTAACTACAAAACAATCAGGCGGAAAGTGTTTCCCAGCCAACTGCCAGCTGTATGTGTGTGTGTACGCATGTGTATACCTGTGTTCACCAGTATGATTCAATTAAGAGGATCCATCAGCCAGCAGTGAACAAGATGTTAGTGTGCATTCTGACCTCAGGCTCATGTGCAGCTGCTCTAGAGTGTCCCATTTCATTATTCCACACAGAGTCCACAACAGCAGCAGCTTAAAGCAACTGGCGTCTGGACATTCATTCATTCATTATCTGTAATCCTTATCCAGTTCTGGGCGGAGGTGGATCTGGAGCCTAGCTGGAATCATTGGGCGCAAGGTGGGAACACACCTTGGAGGGGGTGCCAGTCCTTCACACACACACACTCACACCTACAGACACTTTTGAGTCTGCAATACACCTACCAACGTGTGTTTTTGGAGTGTGGGAGGAAACCGAAGCATCCGGAGGAAACCCATGCAAACACAGGGAGAACACACCACACTCCTCACAAACAGTCACCAGGAGGAAACCCACACAGACACAGGGAGACCACACCACACTCCTCACACACAGTCACCCGGAGGAAACCCACACAGACACAGGGAGAACACACCACACTCCTCACACACAGTCACCCGGAGGAAACCCACACAGACACAGGGAGAACACACCACACTCCTCACAGACAGTCACCCGGAGGAAACCCACGCAGACATAGGGAGAACACACCACACTCCTCACACACAGTCACCCGGAGGAAACCCATACAGACACAGGGAGAACACACCACACTCCTCACAGACAGTCACCCGGAGGAAACCCATACAGACACAGGGAGAACACACCACACTCCTCACAGACAGTCACCCGGAGCGGGACTCGAACCCACAACCTCCAGGACCCTGGAGCTGTGACAGAGACACCACCTGCTGCTCCACCGTGCTGTCCTTAGAGGATAATGTCATATAATAAAAATATTTTTAGTCAGCTATAAAATGTATGATTCTCCATCAAATTTGTGCCTAATTACTGAATGTGTGCGGTTTTATCTGTGATGTGCATTATGTAGGAAGTATGGTGCTATTTGGGACACGGCCTGAGCTCCTCTCTACTGCCTTGAATAGATGAAAAGGACGAAAAGAAAATAACAATATATATATATATATATATACACACACACACATACACAGAGAGAGATAGAGAGAGAGAGATAGAGAGAGAGAGAGAGAGAGAGAGAGAGAGAGAGAGAGAGAGAGAGAGAGAGACAAAAGCAGGTAAATGTTATGTAAAAGTAAATGACCTCTGATAGACCAGTGCAATATTCAGCTGCATCACCACTCACTCACATGCTCTCCCACTGACAGGCAGACTGACAGATTTATCGACCAATCAGAGCACAGTGTCACAGTCACCACCCACCAACCAAGCACAAGGACTGAGAAACTTAGACCAATCAAAACAAGCTTGAACTAAATTAAGCTATTAAAGCTATTCCTGCCTTTGTGGCTTACTTCAGAGAGAGAGAGAGAGAGAGAGAGAGAGAGAGAGAGAGAGAGAGAGAGAGAGAGAGAGAGAGAGAGATGAAGAAGGAAATGAATGAAAGAAAGCTAGAAAAAATAATTAATAATAAACAAAATAAATTACATATGAAAATAAATGTAACTAAAACTGAATTCACAGGAAAAGGCTATGGTGGGCAGAATAATGGAAACAGCCCCATTATAATTTGAATAAACCACAAAGGCTTACCAGCATTGGAGCCTTCTGAGTCCATAGTCGCATGTGTCTATTGGCCTCTCTCTCTCTCTCTGTCTGTCTCTCACTCTCTCTCTCTCCCCTACACACCTCTTCCCCTCCTTTCTCTTTGACCTTGCAGGTCTTCTGTCTTCTATTCCCTCTACCTCTCTCGCTCTCTCTCTCTCTGCTCTGACACAAGCATGAAAACTAAAGGATCAGCCTACAGCTCAATGCACCACTGCCCCTGCCCCATGGAACACAGTGCCTGAGACTAATGTACAGAGCTGCTGTGATAAACAGCACACACACAGTGTCTACATTTACTATAGAAAAGTATGCAATAACATGGGGCGATTAGGAGCAGCTGCACATGAAGCTAAACGTGAAGTCAATGTGAAGTCATACTCTTGGGAGCACTCAGCATTAGTATCTCACCTCAGAAATGTGGCTGAATGCTATTAAATGCTCACAGCACACACCTGAACATCAGCACGTTTACAGCAAGATCGATTCTGGCAGAAAGGTGTGTGTGTGTCTATCTGTGGTTCCCTCTAGGAGAATCCAAAAGGCAAACTGCACTCAGGGTCATTTCTTTTTTACTGCAGAAACAGTCTGGAACATTCCTGTGAGAATCTGATTGCATTCAGTGCCTCAAACATTAGTCAGATGGTTGGGTTTTGATCCGGGTTTTGAACCCGGTTCCACTGCTCCACATAACAGACATTGGCCAGTGGTTCTCAGTCTCTTCTGACAGAGCCCAGCTGCTGCAGCTGTGTTATTAATGTAACACAAACCATTCATTTTGAAACACACACACAGCTTTGATGTTATTTTTCCTCCAAATCTTTACAGCGAGTTTTCCATAACTCATATCAATGAGACGACGTCAAGGAGAGACAAAGGAACGTCGACACAAATCAGAGATCACCATCGACATCAACACACACACACACACACACACACACACACACACACACCTAAGATCAAGCTCTTTCTGTTGCTTTCTCTTTCCCACACGCACATACAGATTAAAATTCAAAGCCAACAGAAGATCAAACTTCTGGAGCAAGACCATCCATCTTCACCACTACAGACATTAGCATCTCAAAGTGCTCTGTGTGTGTGTGTGTGTCCAAATCTTTGTGGATACCTACATTAATAAGAGAGAAGAGATGACAGAGACTTTATTGTCATTATACGCGATAAAGCAAAGATGGGGGAAGGTTGTGTTACAGGTCCCTGTGTAAATAAGGTGCACTCTGTGTGGACGTCAAACAATGGAATACAAACACAAACCGGGTGATAATAAACACACTGGTCCAGAGTGACAGTGCACCTGCTGTGATAAATATTACAGAAAGAATTTCTAATTTCTGCAGTAACAGACTCTACTCTGCATCAATTGCTGGATCATTGCTGTAAGGATTTGATGGCATTCAGACAGAAACATCAGTGAGGTCAGGTACTGATTATTGAATGATATGAATCACAAACACCACTATAATCTGTTCTAAAGGTACTCAATGGAGGTGCATCATGGCAGAGAACACACATTCCACTGTTCCACAGCCCAGTGCTGTGTGCTTTACTCTGGGGACGCACCGATCTGAAAAAAATTGGATATCGGTCTCGATATTAACAAAATTAGCCGGATCAGGCGTGGGACGGATCCATTCACTTAAAATAACTTAAAAAGTTATTTAAGCTACTTATTTTTTTTCTTTTTCAGCTGCTACATGGTAATTTCAATTTTGAATTGCACTAAATGTTTGCATGTTCACGCTGTCTGATCACTGACCGTATTTGAGCAAAGTACTCTCAGGTTCAGCTGCTACATTTTATTTTGTATTTCTGTTTACACTTAATATTTAAAAATACGTTTGATTACTGTTTGTGTGTTCGACAAAATGAATCTACTTATTTTCATTTTTGACTGATACAGTTTATTTTTAGAGACAAATAAATAGCATTTCAGTTCATTTGTTATATTTTGATTTTCTTATTTATTATTTATTTTTGTTAGTAATGTTTAAGTCAAGCCTTATGCCTCAAGATTCTCCCAAAAGGTGAGGTATATGGTTTATTAATTCAGCAGTGGTATTGGATCAGTTTGAGATATCGACCGATACGCAAAGTTTATGTATCGTATCGGAAACAAAAATATTCGGATGATCGTGTCCCTATATTACACCCCTCTGGCCCATCCTTGGCATTGGACGTGGTGATGATTAGGTTCACGTGCACCTACCTGACGTTATTCCAACTAGTCCTAGAAGATTTCCATGTTATTAATATGCGTTACTGCAGTGATAAACTGACCACACTGGCCTGAAGTTCTCAGCCTCTTTTTTTCTGCAGCACTTTCTCTGTTTGCACTTTTCCGAAGCCTCTGACTCATGCAGAACTAATTAGCCGACCCTCTGTGAGATGAGTCAGGAGTGTTACAGCAGGGAAAACACAAAGGAACATGAGAGGCAAATAGTCCGAAATAAACACATTCTCTCAAACAGCTGCCACTCGAATGCTGTAGATGTGCTACAGTGCTCTCAGACCAACCAGAAAATATATGAAAAGGACAAACTATGGCCTGAGGGTCGCGCTGGAAACAGGGAGAGCAAAAACAAAAAGCCAGGGGTTTCTGTCCTCCACGGTTTCCCCTAGCTCCACCCAGGGGATCCCCAGGCATTCCCAGGCCAGCTGGGAGATATAATGGGTCCAGCATGTCCTGGGTCTACCTTGGGGCCTCTTCCCAGTTGGCCATTCCAGTTAATATAAGCTCCAGTGGAAGTCATACAGGAGGCATCCTTTTAGGATTCATTTTTGACTCATGAACACAGATCACTGAATAATAAGAAAAAGGGAAGGGAATATGTACTTAAATTGTTAAGAGCAAAAACAGCCAGGCGCTGTTTAACAGCACTGTCCTAAAATAGACTGATTTTATAGCACCGAGTTTCAAAGAGGGAACTGGAGCACCGAGGGAGTGGAAGTGCCATGAACAAAAGAAATAGAGCAGAACAGAGAGGATAGGAATAGAGTGAAACAGATGAAGTGCACCCCTCTGGTAGCGAGTGTTGTGCTGGTATGAGTGGATCAGACACAGCAGTGCTGCTGGAGTTTTTAAACCCTGTGTCCACTCACTGTCCACTCCTCCCTCGTTGGTCCACCTTGTAGATGTAAAGTCAGAGACAGTAACTCATTTGTCACTGCACAGTGTGTGTTGGTCGTCCTCTAGTCCTTCATCAGTGACACAGGACGCTGTCGGCTGGATGTTTTTGGTCAGTGGACTGTTCTCAATCCAGCAGTGACACTGAAGGGTTTAAAAACTCCAGCAACACTGCTGTGTCTGATCCACTCGCACCAGCACAACACACACTAACACACCACCACCATGTCAGTGTCGTTGCAGTAGTCAGTGTGATACACCACGCAAATAATAATGCATGTGTTGATCCTATGTGGGTCCTGACCATTGAAGAACAGGGTAAAACAACAACAGAAAGCAACTGAGAAATACACTCTGCAATTGTAGATGTACAAAGTGCGAAGGTCAGTGGAGCTGATCAATAGGAAAATGAGTGAAAAGGCATGGAGGTGGCCTTAATGTTATATAAAAACAAGCACAACATATGCATCTGTGATTCAGACTGAACCCACATGAGGAAACTGTGCACTCTGAGAGTAATTATATTTTTTTTTTCCCCAGTCATTGAAAACTAAATTTCAGAACTGCAAAACCAGAGAAGGTCTGAGTATTTGCTGAATGAGGCAGATCTGTTTTGTCAGCTCCTGGGCTCCTGAGATTAAGGGCCAGGGATATTATATATATTATTTTGTCAATTAGATTTGGAATAATATGATAAAAGTTAAAGTCAGTTTTCATTTATGGACATTTTTAACCCTTAAAAACCTAGCGAGTCTCTCTCAATGGAGTCTGGGTGAATAAACTGAAGCAAAACAGCTGTTGAGCTCATGTTAAGAGATGAGAACTATTTGACCTAAAGTATGTGGACAGCTCTTCAGCTAACATTTCTTCTGAAAAGAAAAGGGACATTACAGAACATTCAGCCCACAGTCCCATTTCAATGCATGCATTTCTATGAAGATTATGAGTGCATCACTGAACACCTGTGTCCATTAAGTAGCTGAGGACACTAACTATAAGGGGTGTTTACAAACTTTTAGTGTCAAAATACTGAAGAAGGTTGAAGACAGAATAAGGTAGCATTGCTTACCAGCTGGCATCTTTTGTACTTTTCTTTTACAAATAGCAGTTTAAAGCGTAGATCCGTTGATATTCTGTTTCCCTTTTATTTCTGCGACAGGATCTGTTTTCTGCAGGACCTTCTTTTTTGTTTTTTTCTTATTACAGTTTCAGCATATTGTTCACCGTTTATCAGCCTTTATTAGATTCACCCGAAGCACAGGGACCCTTCAAATGTTGTTTTCTGCTCCCTCGGAAGCTCTGAAACGCATAAAAGTGATTCATTTAAGTGAATATAAGCCGTAAACAATGACAAACTACTACAAACAACAAGAAGTCAAAGATTACTGCGGCGGAGGGAGCTGCATTCTGACACACAGTGACTAACCATAGCTAACGGCTACTAATATATACTTCGCGGCTTTTTAAACGCATTTAGAGGTTGGTGTTGTTGTTAATAGTCGATATAAATAGAGCAAGTACCCTGTGTGAGTGTTAAAAGGGAATAAATGTGCAGTAAATACCTGTGGATGCGCGGAGATTAACCCTTCAGATTAGCGCTTCCTGTTTTACTCCGAGCTACGTCGGAGGGATACACGGAAGTGAGAGTCACACACACTCTCTCTCTCTCTTTCTCAAACACACACACACTAGTGTCTGTCTGGGCTAGTGTCTGTCCAAAATGTTATGTCCTCCTTCTTTTTTTATCTTTCTCTAAATCGGGAGAGGTGGATTAAAGAACTAAACGTGAAATTTCGTATGCTGTAATACAAGTGTGTTCATTTCTGTGCTGAGGAACGCCCCCTTTCTTTCTCTTTCTTTCTCTCTCTCTCTCTTTTTCATTCTGTCTTTCTGTTTCTCTTCCTCTCTCTCCCTCTCTCCTGAAAATTCTGAGAATAAAGTTGGAATAATTCTGAGAATTAAGTCAGAATATTATTTAAACTGCTATTTGTAAAAGAAAAGTACAAAAGATGCCAGCTGGTAAGCAATGCTACCTTATCCTGTCTTCAACCTTCTTCAGTATTTTGACACTAAAAGTTTGTAAACACCCCTTATAGTTAGTGTCCTCAGCTACTTAATGGACACGTGTTCAGTGATGCACTCATAATCTTCATAGAAATACCCCCGTCAGTGTTTCACAACTGACAGCAATGCATGTGGCTGTAGTGTATTGTACAAGTCCATAAGTCGAAAGCATTGGAGCCTCACACGCCACAGCTCCTCTCCCTCTAGATCATCATTCTGTTTGTCTCCTGTGAAACTACACACCCAGCTCAAATATTAATAACAATCTGGTCCTGATGTGGCAGAGGACTGAGTAGCAACACACTGCATTCCTCAGTTACACTGCAAAAGGCTGTGTCAACCTTAGTATACCTGCAGCAAAAGATACTTTAATCTCAGAGTTATTCTGACTTTATTCTCTGAATTGTTTTTCAGTGCAGTGGCCCAAAACTAAATAAATGCCAGCTATTTATTTACGTATTTATATATTATTGATGTTTTTAAGTACCTATTTTTAACACAAAATTAACAACTGTAATTTTAAATGTAGGCTATCAATGCCAAACTACACAAACACTGCCACCACACAGAGAGAGATCCGAGGCTAACTGCACTATATCACACACTGCAAGCATTTGCTAATTTAGGAAAGATTTGCTCCAGAACTCTCTCTATTTTCTATTCTATTTTTTCATGCTCATCGATATTATCATCTCTAACGCTGGCATGATATCACTTAACTGCATCTCTCTCTCTCTCTCTCTCTCTCTCTCTCTCTCTCTCTCTCTCTCTCTCTCCCTCTCTCTCTCTCTCTCTCTCTCTCTCTCGCTCTCTGAGTGAGAACGGTGGGGCTGCAGTATTAAGCTTGGGCTCTGAGCTCAATAGAATTATATGTGATTAAGAGATTTCACTCCACAGATGGCTGTCTAAGCATCTGTTAACACACACACACACACACACACACACACACACAAAATATCCCTTTTCCTTTTAACACATTATGAAAACGCTGTTACACACACTTGACATGTTGGATCACAGAACATACTGTCGAACAAGAGAGCGGGGGTGTGGGAGAGAGGGAGAGAGAAAGAGAGGAAGAGAGAGAGAGAGAGAGATAAATTAGCTCTGCTCTTGCATAATAAAACACTAAACTGCCAGACGCATAATCCTATTTCCTCAAATAATCTCTATCAAAGCAACATGATTTCTCTCTCTCTCTCTCTCTCTCTCTCTCTCTCTCTCTCTCTCTCTCACACACACACACACACACACACACACACATACTCACACTCTCTCTCTCACACACACACACACAGTCTCTCTTTTTCTTTCTCTCTCTCTCTCTCTCTCTCTCTCTCTCACACTCTCACTCTCTCTCTCTCTCACACACACACACACACTCTCTCACAAACACACTATCTCTCTCTCACGCACACACACACACACTCTCTCTCTCTTTCTGAATCTCTCTCACACACTTTCTCTCTCAGTTCAGTTCAGTTCAGCAGTGCTTTATTGGCATGAATGTAATACAATACACTGTTGCTAAAGCATATTACAGAAAATACATAAACATATAGATACAGATACAGTTACGGAGACAATATAAATGTTTAATAATCTGTAATAAGTCAGTAATATTCAGTAATAATTAGTTACACTGTTGAATGACCACTCTCTCTCTC